>NC_052327.1:30706484-30763984 GCF_016432855.1 Salvelinus namaycush
ACATCTCTGTGATATGTTAGATTAATTATGTTATTTTGACGGGAGATATCCTATTTTATCTTGTTCATCAGGAGGAAAAATGACATAGCTGTCCATAATGAACTACTAAAGACTGCAAGTCCATCCTCTGTGTAGGCTTACTAAAAAGAGTTCAACATTTTGAATACCACAGTAATGATAAAGGCCTCCAGTTCTCAATAATCTTAACAGGAGGAGAAGACATGATTTAACGCTTCAGGCAAGATACAGTACACTATGACCTATTTCAGTCGAACATACACACAGCACCCTGACATACGGGACAACAAAACACACACACACACACACACACACACACACACACACACACACACACACACACACACACACACACACACACACACACACACACACACACACACACACACACACACACACACACACACACAGTCTTGCACAGCTAAACTTATGGGGACATACAATTCAGTCTCATTCAAAATCACATTTTCCTTAACCCATAACACTTACCCTAACCCTAACCTTAACCCAAAAACCTAACCCTAACCCTAACCCTAGCTCCTAACCCTAAAACTAACCCTAAACTGAATTCTAACCTTAGCCCTAAACCCCCTAAAAAAGGAGGTTATATTTTTATTTGTTTACTATTCTTGTGTGGACTTCTGGTCCCCACAAGAATAGTAAACAAATAAAAATTTGACCAACTGGGGACATTTTGTTGGTCACCACAAGGTCAAATGCCTTTTCTAGGGGGTATAGTTAAACACACACACACACACACACACACACACACACACACACACACACAGTGCCACCATCAGGACAATTGGACACATTGGCCTAGGATTCACTACTGCGGTACTCCTTACCGTGCCTGCCAAATATCAGAACTCAACATCAAACAAGTCATGCAATATGCTTTTGATGTATTTTGGATAGGGTTACAAAATTCCAGATACTTTCAATAAATTCACGTGTTCTCAAAATCCCGGTTGGAGGATTTCCATCCTGTTTCTGGGAAATCCTCCAACAAGGATTTCTGCAAAACCAGGGAATTTATTGAAAGTTCCTGTAATTTTGCAACTCTAATCTTGGACCATTTTCAATGATGTTTACTAATTTAAACGTCTTCTTCTCCAGAACCGCTGAAACGATCAGCCCCAAAACTTGGTATATATGGATGCACATCTTCAAATGCAATATTTTCCAAGACTCAAACAATATGGCCGCTGAAAGAATGAGCTTTATTGAATTGTTTTTCCTGTCCTACACCACCATGCAACTAAACGGAACCATACGTTACAGGTTAGCTATGTTCGTATACTTGAGCATGTGTGCCAAATTTCATATATCTGAGTCAAACAGATCAAGAGATATAAACATGTTCCCGTTATAGCACCTCCGTGTGGCCAATCTGATTGTGCTTGCATATGCATATTGCAAACTCTAGACAGAGTTTGGAAGATGTGTACCAAGTTACGAATATGTGTGTCTGATTTATATGGTCAGTAGCGGCCAATGTTCTTTGACATACTAGCCTGGAAAATATTGCATTGAGAGACCTTGGTACATAGATGCCATATATCAAAGATTCATGCAGATCGGTCATTCGTTGCCAGAGGAGTAGTGTTTTTCACAAAGTTCTAAATGGCAGAAAATCCATCATGACGGACTTTATGGGTCATTGAGGCAACTTTGTTTCTTGTGAGGAGTGGGACATTTGTACCAAATTTCACAACTCTAGGTCACACAGAGTGAGGGGCATGAGTTTTCAAAGTTTGCATTTTCAATTGCTCGTTATAGCGCCACCATGTGGCCAATAGGAATGGCACTGCATGAAAGGGTGTGGCCTTAGGCTTTACCATCTCACAGGAATTTCAATATTTTCCACAAATGTTGGTGGAACAGGAATAATAATAATCGGCAACAAATGCAATAGTGCTTCACCCAGCTTCGCTGCTGGAACCCCTAATAACACACACAGGAAAAGGCACACATGAGACATTCACAGACAGACTGAAGGGTTCTGATGAAATTCATTTCTCTCTCTGAACATACAGCAACCCCCAACATCCCCTGTCACATATTCTACCTAATCACCACAAAACCAGCCTAGCCAGTTCCAGACACAAAGGACTGAGTGAGTGAGCGTGAGAGAAAGAGAGAGAGAGAGAGAGAGAGAGAAAACAATGCCGTAACGAGCAGTACATTAATGACTACTAATGAGACCAGATTTTTCCTCAAACAATGCACCTGGTGTGTGTGTTTATTTATGATGTATTGTGTGGATTTGTGGATTGAAACATTTAAAATGTATGTAGGCCTGTATGTGTGTGTGTGTGTGTGTGTGTGTGTGTGTGTGTGTGTGTGTGTGTGTGTGTGTGTGTGTGTGTGTGTGTGTGTGTTTGGAGTGGTGATCTGAGTTGTAGAGATGGTTCCCTATGGTAAAGTCTTGACATTGTTTCGTTTTAATTTACTGGGAGCCCAGCCAGTCTCTGCCTGCAGCGTTCTGATTCATCCCTATGGTCCATCGTCTGAGGTGTGTGTGTGTTTCTGGAAATGCCCTCCAGCCAGGCTCTCTCGTCTTGCCAGTGTTGGTGTTTATGGTTAAGATTCCAGACAATAGCCAGAATAGAGTTACAGCACCATAAATACATTTACATTTTATTATTATTTTTATTTCACCTTTATTTAACCAGGTAGGCCAGTTGAGGACAAGTTTTCATTTACACCTGCGACCTGGCCAAGATAAAGCAAAGCAGTGCGACAAAAACAACAACACAGAGTTACACATAAACAAATGTATAGTCAATAACACAATAGAAAAATCTATGTACAGTGTGTGCAAATGTAGAAGATTAGGGAGGTAAGGCAATACATGGCCGTAAAGTGAAATAATTACAATTTAGCATTAACACTGGAGTGATAGATGTGCAGATGATGATGTGCAAGTAGAGATACTGGGGTGCAAAAGAGCAAGAGGATAAGTAACAATATGGGGATGAGGTAGTTGGGTGTGCTATTTACAGATTGGCTGTGTACAGGTACAGTGATCAGTAATCTGCTCAGACAGCTGATGCTTAAAGTTAGAGAGGGAGATATAAGACTTGCAATTCATTCCAGTCATTGGCAGCAGAGAACTGGAAGGAAAGGCGGCCAAAGTAAGTGTTGACTTTGGGGATGACCAGTGAAATATACCTGCTGGAGCGCGTGCTACGGGTGGGTGTTGCTATGGTGACCAATGAGCTGAGATAAGGCGGGGCTTTACCTAGCAAAGACTTATAGATGACCTGGAGCAAGTGGGTTTGGCGACGAATATGTAGTGACGGGCCAGCCAACGAGAGCATACTGGTCATAGTGGTGGGTAGTATATGGGGCTTTGTTGACAAAATGGATGGCACTGTGATAGACTACATCCAGTTTGCTAAGTAGAGTGTTGGAGGCTATTTTGTAAATTACATCGTCGAAGTCAAGGATCGGTAGGATAGTCAGTTTTACGAGGGTATGTTTGGCAGCATGAGTGAAGGAGGCTTTGTTGCAAAATAGGAAGCCGATTCTAGATTTAATTTTGGATTGGAGATGCTTAATGTGAGTCTGGAAGGAGAGTTTACAGTCTAACCAGACACTTAGGTATTTGTAGTTGTCCACATAATCTAGGTCAGAACCGTCCAGAATAGTGATGTTAGTCGGGCGGGAGGGTGCGGGCAGCAATCGGTTGAAGAGTATGCACTTAGTTTTACTAGCATTTAAAAGCATTTGGAGGCCACAGAAGGAGTGTTGTATGGCATTGAAGCTCATTTGGAGGTTTGTTAGCACAGTGTCCAAAGAAGGGCCAGATGTATACAGAATGGTGTCGTCTGCGTAGAGGTGGATCAGAGAATCACCAGCAGTAAGAGCGACATCGTTGATGTATACAGAGAAAAGAGTCGGCCCGAGAATTGAACCCTGTGGCACCCCCATAGAGACTGCCAGAGGTCCGGACAACAGGCCCTCTGATTTGATACACTGAACTCTGTCTGAGAAGTAGTTGGTGAACCAGGCGAGGCAGTCATTTGAGAAACCAAGGCTGTTGAGTCTTGACAGAGTCAAAAGCCTTGGCCAGATCGATGAAGACGGCTGCACAGTACTGTCTTTTATCGTTGGCGGTTATGATATCGTTTTGGACCTTGAGCATGGCTGAGGTGTACCCTTGACCTACTCGGAAACCAGATTGCATAGGGGAGAAGGTACGGTGGGATTCAAAATGGTCAGTGATCTGTTTGTTAACTTGACTTTCGAAGATTTTTAGAAAGGCAGTGCAGGATGGATATAGGTCTATAACAGTTTGGTTCTAGAGTGTCTCCCCCTTTGAAGAGGGGTATGACCGCAGCAGCTTTCCAATCGTTGGGGATCTCAGACGATACGAAAGAGAGGTTGAATAGGCTAGTAATAGGGGTTGCAACAATTTTGGTGGATAATTTTAGAAAGAGAGGGTCCAGAAATACATACGGACACATACAAACATATGCACGCAGGCCCACATACACACACACTAACACACTGACATTTATCTCAGTCAAACAATGCTGTCACACTCAGACACTATAACTCATAGATTTTCTGTTGTTATGCCTGCATGGCATTCGATTAAATTATTTCTATTGACTGTCACACAGCTCATGGTGTTCCTGTGTTTGTGCTCTTATCTGTTCATTCACAACCACTCTTGTCTTTTGCTATCTGATAATTTGCTCATTTCACACTCTCTCAGGTAGGTCACAAACTCAATGGTGTGTGTGTGTGTGTGTGAGAGAGAGAGAGAGAGAGAGAGAGAAAGAGAGAGAGAGAGGGGGGATGAGCTGCGTGAGAGAGAGGGGGGAACCATATCCCTCCACGAGGGCTTTACCCTTCATAATGACTTCACCACAGGGGAGTAGGAGACCACTGTTCTCTTTTTCATCCTTCTGTGGATGTGCATTTGCTATTTATCACAGAAAGGTGATGTGGAGAGAATAGGCCAGACACACACACACACACACACACACACACACACACACACACACACACACACACACACACACACACACACACACCTAGGCATTACAGTATATCCTATAACCCACATTTCCAAGTTCAAATACAGGTATTCTTGTTTCAGAGATCGTGAGATAGGAGAGTGGGAGGAAGGGAGAGGAGGAGAGAAGAGATGAGACGGGTGTCTCTCTGGTTTTGCTTTTGGGTATGAATAGACGGATGAGGAAGTGGGAGGTGGGAGGGAGAGGAGAGAGGAGAAGGAGGGAACTCAATTAGACTGCAGGAAGGTTGAATGCCTTTTTAATCCTGCTACTTCATCTCCTGATGTGACTGTCAGCCACTGTGCTTCTACATCTGCATTGCTTGCTCTTTGGGGTTTTAGGTTGGGTTTCTGTGTAAGCACTTTGTGACATCTGCTGATGTAAAAAGGGCTTTATAAATACATTTGATTGATTAATTTGTAGAAGACAAGATCCTGTATGGTCTCATTGTAGAGACAGAAAAGCCACCTGTCACGCCCTGACCTTAGAGAGACCTTAGAGAGCCGACCTTAGAGAGCCGTTGGTTAGGTCAGGGTGTGATTTGGGGTGGGCATTCTATGTTGTTTGTTTCTATGTTTTGGCCGGGTATGGTTCTCAATCAGGGACAGCTGTCTATCGTTGTCTCTGATTGGGAATCATACTTAGGCAGCCTTTTTTCCTTTTGGTAGTTGTGGGTAGTTGTCTTCATTTGTGCATGTATAGCCTTACGGAGCTTCACGTTCGTTTTTGTTGTATTATTGTTTTGTTGGAGACGATTGTAATACCACCTATCCCTTGGTTCTACATCCGTATTCTCTAGCAACACCCAATAAGTTATATATTGATTTCATGTTATCACAGCATCATATCATAAATGGAGATTATTGGTATTAGAATGGTAATCAGGGAACATCTGTTTCCAGAGGTTCTTGTTGCTACAGTATATACATTGTCATGTAGGTTGCTATCTATGGTGCTTTGCTATGTGAATGACCAGTCCCTTTCTTAGTGTATAGTATTGTGGTCTGACAGTAAGTTCATCACAGACACCACGTGGACACACAAAATAATACTGTAAAATAGAATTGACCATACATTGAGAAATGCATTGAGATTTTGAGATTATAGTATTTGCATAATAATCCGCCATTCTCTATGTTAGAGAAGTCAGTCACTCCTGCAGGTCTCTGCTAGCCTTACTGAATCATTCATATAGAGTACTGAAATGATGAATACAGTTACGCTCCCACTCTAACATAATGCTAAGAATGTCACACACACACACACACACACACACACACACACACACACACACACACACACACACACACACACACACACACACACACACACACACACACACACACACACACACACACACACACACACACACACACACACACACACACACACACACACAAACATGTCCTCTGATACTTTACAGGACTCTAATGGTGTCAACTTACGACAATACTGTATATTCCCTAAAGAGAGGCAGTAACACACGTACCTAAAACAGGGAGAGCCCACGGTATGCATTATTGCCTATACTAGTTGGAGTAGAACTGGCCTCTCCAAGTGCATGCAGGTGTTTGAGTATGTATTTGCTTGTGTGTGTGCATGTGCGTGTGCGACTGTTTGTATGTGTGAACACGCATGTGTGCTTGCTTGCGTGTGTGTGCGTGCAAGTGCATAGTGTGTCTGTGTGCGTGAGCGACTCTGTGGGTGTTTATGCCGATCGCTCAGAGCAATTTGAATATTTATAATAAAGAACAAAACAGCTGGCTAAACCTCTGCATTGTAGCCTCCTGGAGCAATTAGAACAAAGAAATAATGATGTGAGGAAGTGTAGAGGAAGGACATGTTGTCTTCCTGCCTGTCAGTTTCCACCTCACATGTAGTGCATGAATAATAGTCCCAACACTCCCAATACTTACTGTCCTTGTATTACTGCCAGCCTCAAACACAACACACACACACAGTACTAGCTAGAATCATATCCACATTACATCAACATTTGAATGATCTCAAACTTCATATCGTGAAACGTTGTACTGACATCAATGCTGTACTGACTTCATTGTTGTACTGACATCATTGTTGTACTGACATCATTGTTGTACTGACTTCATTGTTGTACTGACATCATTGTTGTACTGACATCATTGCTGTACTGACTTCATTGTTGTACTGACATCATTGTTGTACTGACTTCATTGTTGTACTGACATCATTGTTGTACTGACTTCATTGCTGTACTGACTTCATTGTTGTACTGACATCATTGTTGTACTGACTTCATTGTTGTACTGACATCATTGTTGTACTGACTTCATTGTTGTACTGACATCATTGTTGTACTGACTTCATTGTTGTACTGACATCATTGTTGTACTGACATCATTGCTGTACTGCCATCATTGTTGTACTGACTTCATTGTTGTACTGACTTCATTGCTGTACTGACATAATTGTTGTACTGACTTCATTGTTGTACTGACTTCATTGTTGTACTGACATCATTGCTGTACTGACATCATTGCTGTACTGACATCATTGTTGTACTGACTTCATTGTTGTACTGACTTCATTGTTGTACTGACTTCATTGTTGTACTGACTTCATTGTTGTACTGACTTCATTGTTGTACTGACATCATTGTTGTACTGACTTCATTGTTGTACTGACTTCATTGTTGTACTGACTTCATTGTTGCACTGACATCATTGTTGTACTGACTTCATTGTTGTACAGGGATCAATGTTGTACTGACTTCATTGTTGTACTGACTTCATTGTTGTACTGACATCATTGTTGTACTGACTTCATTGTTGTACTGACATCATTGCTGTACTGACATCATTGTTGTACTGACGTCATTGTTGTACTGACATCATTGTTGTACTGACTTCATTGTTGTACTGACTTCATTGTTGTACTGACATCATTGTTGTACTGACATCATTGTTGTACTGACTTCATTGTTGTACTGACTTCATTGTTGTACTGACGTCATTGTTGTACTGACATCATTGTTGTACTGACTTCATTGTTGTACAGGGATCAATGTTGTACTGACTTCATTGTTGTACTGACTTCATTGTTGTACTGACTTCATTGTTGTACTGACATCAGTGTTGTACTGACTTCATTGTTGTACTGACTTCATTGTTGTACTGACATCATTGTTGTACTGACTTCATTGTTGTACTGACTTCATTGTTGTACTGACTTCATTGTTGTACTGACATCATTGTTGTACTGACTTCATTGTTGTACAGGGATCATTGTTGTACTGACTTCATTGTTGTACTGACTTCATTGTTGTACTGACATCATTGTTGTACTGACTTCATTGTTGTACTGACATCATTGTTGTACTGACTTCATTGTTGTACTGACATCATTGCTGTACTGACATCATTGTTGTACTGACGTCATTGTTGTACTGACATCATTGTTGTACTGACATCATTGTTGTACTGACATCATTGTTGTACAGGGATCATTGTTGTACTGACTTCATTGTTGTACAGGGATCATTGTTGTACTGACTTCATTGTTGTACTGACTTCATTGTTGTAGTGACTTCATTGTTGTACTGACATCATTGTTGTACTGACATCATTGTTGTACAGGGATCAATGTTGTACTGACTTCATTGTTGTACTGACTTCATTGTTGTACTGACTTCATTGTTGTACTGACATCATTGTTGTACTGACATCATTGTTGTACTGACATCATTGTTGTACTGACTTCATTGTTGTACTGACTTCATTGTTGTACTGACTTCATTGTTGTACTGCCTTCATTGTTGTACTGACATCATTGTTGTACTGACTTCATTGTTGTACTGGCTTCATTGTTGTACTGACTTCATTGTTGTACTGACTTCATTGTTTTACTGACTTCATTGTTGTACTGACATCATTGTTGTACTGACATCATTGTTGTACTGACTTCATTGTTGTACTGACTTCATTGTTGTACTGACATCATTGTTGTACTGACATCATTGTTGTACTGACTTCATTGTTGTACTGACTTCATTGTTGTACTGACTTCATTGTTGTACTGACATCATTGTTGTACTGACTTCATTGTTGTACTGACATCATTGTTATACTGACATCATTGTTGTACTGACTTCATTGTTGTACTGACATCATTGCTGTACTGACATCATTGTTGTACTGACTTCATTGTTGTACTGACTTCATTGTTGTACTGACTTCATTGTTTTACTGACATCATTGTTGTACTGACTTCATTGTTGTACTGACTTCATTGTTGTACTGACATCATTGTTGTACTGACTTCATTGTTGTACTGACTTCATTGTTGTACTGACTTCATTGTTGTACTGACTTCATTGTTGTACTGACTTCATTGTTGTACTGACTTCATTGTTGTACAGGGATCAATGTTGTTCAGCTCACCTATCAATGGGTTATATCAAAAAGTTTGTGAGAACTGGATTCTAGGCGATATTATTCATTTGTGGCAGAGGCCTCAGCCTGCAAACGATTTGAAGAAGAAACGGCATCTTAACCACTCATTATAGAAACAATCAAAGCTACCAGGGGAAAGTCATATTCACATCACGCGGGTGTGTGTGTGTGTGGGGGGGGGGGGGCTCTGTGTTACTGAACAGTTATTCATGTCCTACTGTATTCTTGACCACAGGAGTGATCTACCTCTACTGAAGCATTACTGACAGAGATGCTGGACCCCAGGAAGAGTAGCTGATAGGGATCCATAATAAATACAAATTACTATCATATTTATTACGTCTCTCTCTCTCCAAATAACATTGGCCTATTCACACCAACTAAGAGCACAGACAACTGTATTATGACGTTAGTTTAACTTCCAGCCTCATGCTCCAACCAATTGAGCTATAGCAACCGTCTACAACATTATTTTGGATTATACCACTCTAACCCTAACCTACTCAGTGCATGCTACAGTCTATACCACTGGTGTATACTACTGTAGTTTAATGACTTCACTCTTCCATTTGCCGATTAGTCAAACATCTGGACAGGACATGAACATATGCTGGCCTCTGGCCTCAAACCACAATTACACTGAGGAGAGAGATGGAGAGAGTAAAAGAGAGAGGGATAAGAAGAGAGAGGGATATTGAAGAGAGAGAAGGAAATTATAGATAGTGATAGGCATTTGACTTTAAAAGCTTTTTATTAAAACCATTCAATGGAAAAGAGCCTTATAACATTGAATAGGAGGGAAGAGAGAGGGGAAAAGAGAGAGGAGAGAGGGGAAGAGAGAGGGGAAGAGAGAGGGAAAGAGAGAGGGAAAGAGAGAAAGAGAAGAAAAGAGAGATAAAGAAAGCATTTGTGTGTCTACTTACGAATACGTCCATGAGCATGTGTTCCAGAGTGACCTCTAGGTCCTCCAGTCGTGCTACCAGTGTCATTGTTCTTCTGATCTAGAACCTTTAGAACCCATCCAGGACAGCTTAGAACACTCCCGTATAACTTTTATACACAACTCCGTATCCTTCGATCATTCGTGTGGCATTCAGAACGTTCACATAACACACAGAGAAAACACAAATGATCTCAAGGAATGTGGAATGTCATGTATGTCATTCACAGAATGCCTTCATAAAACACACAGAGCTAATGTTCAGCAGTCACACCAATTGTATCTGTGTCCAAAGAGTAAGTCCTTGAGAAGCAACGTTCTCCAGAACCATATCCACCAATCAGCTCTATCTCCAACGAAGAGGTGTCTCCATATGAGCCATATGAGTCACTGTCAACAACCAGAACAGAATTTCTCCATGGAACAGAACTATAGCTGTGTATTCCTCTCTGAGAACGGATCCTCTGAGAACTGAGCACTGGTCAGTCTGGCTGACTGGCATAAAGAGGGCAGAAGGTGGGACTCAGAACTACAGAGAGCAGACAGAGAGGAAGATGAGGAAGAAGATAAGGAGGAGAGGAGCATGAGACTGTATGAGACACAGATAATCACAGAGGCGGCTAAAATGTGATTCTCTCTTGGTCAGCCTCCTTTTCTTCTTTCTCTCTTTCTGTCTCTCCTTCCACTTTTTGTCTCTCATATCTTTCTCACTCAAAATTATGATGAGTCTCTCTCTCTCTTTCTTTCCCTCCCTCTCTGTCTGTGCCCTTTCAGGGTCTCGGTCCACACTGGAGGTCTTTGTGCAGAGTGTGCGCCTGGAGCAGTTGATGCCCATACAGGGTGCTCTTGGCTGGGGTGAGATCCCTTCACACTGGGTCTATATCAATAGGTCTTTGTGGCTCCTCATTAAGGCCTGGACACCACCACTCACAGAGAAACACCAGACAAACACAAAGACGGCTGAGTCTCTGTGTGTGTGTGTGTGCTGTGTATGTGTGCTGGGTCTGACTGGAGCCTTATGTAACACGGGGATAGATGGAGGAAAGGGGTAGAGGAGAGGAGGGGTAGTGGGTGTGAGGAGTGTAGGAGAGGATAAGCGAGGGAGGCAGGGGTTGGAAAGAGGATAAAAAAGGAATAGGCCCGAAGGAGAAGAAAAGGAGGGGGTGAAGGAGAGGAAATTGGAAATCGGAGGCGTCAGCATGGGTTGTTTTTGTTTTTGGGGGGCGGGCCCACTGGAATGTCATGTACCCGATTCTCACTCTGCCTTTAACCAGCTCTGATCTAAAAACAGAGAGACAGAGTGAGTCAGAGGGACGGGGGGGAAGAGAGCGGAATAGATAGGGGGTTGTGGGTGTATCTGGGGTAAACAGAGAGACAGAGTGAGTCAGAGGGACGGGGGGGAAGAGAGAGGAAGAGATAGGGGGATGTGGGGTAAACAGAGAGACAGAGTGAGTCAGAGGGACGGGGGGGAAGAGAGAGGGAGAGATAGGAGGATGTGGGTGTATCTGGGGTAAACAGAGAGACAGAGTGAGTCAGAGGGACGGGGGAAGAGAGAGGGAGAGTTAGGGGGATGTGGGGTAAACAGAGACACAGAGTGAGTCAGAGGGATGGGGGAAGAGAGCGGAAGAGATAGGGGGTTGTGGGTGTATCTGGGGTAAACAGAGAGACAGAGTGAGTCAGAGGGACGGGGGAAGAGAGAGGGAGAGTTAGGGGGATGTGGGGTAAACAGAGAGACAGAGTGAGTCAGAGGGATGGGGGAAGAGAAAGGAAGAGATAGGGGGATGTGGGGTAAACAGAGAGACAGAGTGAGTCAGAGGGACGGGGGGAAGAGAGAGGGAGAGATAGGGGGATGTGGGTGTATGTGGGGTAAACAGAGACACAGAGTGAGTCAGAGGGACGGGGGGAAGAGAGAGGGAGAGATAGGAGGATGTGGGTGTATGTGGGGTAAACAGAGACACAGAGTGAGTCAGAGGGACGGGGGGAAGAGAGAGGGAGAGATAGGAGGATGTGGGTGTATGTGGGGTAAACAGAGACACAGACGGAGATGTTGTGATAAACAGCAGGACGTTGTTCTATCTGAGTCACAGTGAGACAGAGCTTATAATGATGATATGATATGCTGTCTGTCTTGATGGGCCACTTGTTTAGCAGCATGTCCACATGAAAATGATGGTAGTGTCCCGAACGAATAAATATATATGACATGTGCTCCAGGCACTGGCCCACATCCAGCAGAGTTTACACTGGGGATGGAACAGGGCTGGAGTGGAAGAAAAGGTGCGTAAGAGCTTGAACGCTGGACAACGACAAACAGCAAATATTGTAAAAAGCTAATGTTTACTCCGCAAATACAGTGCCTTACAAAAATATTCATCCCCCTTGGCATTTTTCCTATTTTGTTGCATTACAACCTATAATTTAAATTGAATTTTATTTGGAGTTCATGTAATGGACATAAACAAAATAGTCCAAATTGGTGAAATTCGAAAAATTACTTGTTTCAAAAAATTATAAAAAATAAAAATAAAATTAAAATGTTGCGTTCATATGTATTCCCTTTGCTATGAAGCCCCTAAATAAGATCTGGTGCAACCAATTACCTTCAGAAGTCACATAATTATTTAAACAAAGTCCACCTGTGAGCAATCTAAGTGTCACATGATCTGTCACATGATCTCAGTATATATACACCTGATCTGAAAGTCCCCAGAGTCTGCAACACTACAAAGCAAGGGGCACCATGAAGACCAAGGAGCTCTCCAAACAGGTCAGGGACAAAGTTGTGGAAAAGTACAGATCAGGGTTGGGTTATAAAAAAATATCCGAAACTTTGAACATCCCACGGAGCACAATTAAATCCATTATAATTTAAAAAAAAGATTATGGCACCACAACAAACCTGCTAAGAGAGGGCCGCCCACCAAAACTCATGGACCAGGCAAGGATGGAATTAATCAGAGAGGCAACAAAGAGACCAAAGATAACCCTGAAGGAGCGGCAAAGCTCCACAGCGGAGATTGGAGTATCGGTCCATAGGACCACTTTAAGCCGTGTCCAGAAAAAAAGCCATTGTTTAAAGAAAAAAATAAGCAAACACGTTTGGTGTTCGCCAAAAGGCACGTGGGAGACTCCCCCAAACATTTGGAAGAAGGTACTCTGGTCAGATGAGACTAAAATGTAGCTTTTAGTCCATCAAGGAAAACGCTATGTCTGGCGCAAACCCAACACCTCTCATTACCCCTAGAACACCATCCCCACAGTGAAGCATGGTGGTGGCAGCATCATGCTGTGGGGATGTTTTTCATCGGCAGGGACTGGGAAACACTCTCAAGTTTTCTGCCTTTTTGTCTTATTTCTTGTTTGTTTCACAAGAAAAAATATTTTGCATCTTCAAGTGGTAGGCATGTTGTGTAAATTACATGATACAAACCCACCAAAAAATATATTTTAATTCCAGGTTGTAAGGCAACAAAATCGGAAAAATGCCAAGGGAGGTGAATACTTTCGCAAGCCACTGCAGCAGGTGTTAAAACAACACTCATCAGAATGAAAGGGGATCTACCAATCTCTAAATTAGATGAGTCCCAATGTGCTATTACACAATTGCTAGATGATTAGAGTGTCTGTAAGACATCATTAGTCAATTTCAAATAAAACTGTTAGGAAACATGGCATTGAGATCTGAAAATAACATCTGTGTGTGTGGTCACATCATTAAGAGCACGGTCGTTAAGGGTTCTAGAAGTGGTTTATAACTCTGACCACATGACCGCAACCACAGTCTACTCTGCTCAGACACTTCAACAATACAGCATGTCTGGCAAAAGATCAAGTTACTTTATTTTATTTTCCAAGATCACTCTCTCCTTCTCTACGTCTCGTCGTCTATCATATTGCCCTTTTAGTAAATCCCCCTCAACCCTCCTCCGGGGCCGTAGAGACTGATTGATAGTGAACCCTGACCACTCTCCCTGTGTGATGTCAGAGGTCAGTGAGGCATCAGTCTGGGGTCAGGAGCACTGGGGTGTGAAACACTCTGTCAGCAGCAGCACATGTGGACACACACACACACACACACACACACACACACACACACACACACACACACACACACACACACACACACACACACACACACACACACACACACACACACACACACACACACACAAACACACAGCTGCTGAAGGGAGTGCAGACAAAAAGAGATCCATCAAGTCTTTGTTCATCTCTCCATCTACCACTCCTCTACCTCCTTCTCCTCATTCATCTCTCCATCTACCACTCCTCTACTGTACCTCCTTCTCCTCCTTCATCTCTCCATCTACCACTCCTCCACTGTACCTCCTTCTCCTCATTCATCTCTCCCTCTACCACTCCTCTACCTCCTTCTCCTCATTCATCTCTCCCTCTACCACTCCTCTACCTCCTTCTCCTCATTCATCTCTCCCTCTACCACTCCTCTACCTCCTTCTCCTCATTCATCTCTCCCTCTACCACTCCTCTACTGTACCTCCTTCTCATTCATCTCTCCATCTACCACTCCTCTACCTCCTTCTCCTCATTCATCTCTCCATCTACCACTCCTCTACCTCCTTCTCCTCATTCATCTCTCCCTCTACCACTCCTCTATCTCCTTCTCCTCATTCATCTCTCCCTCTACCACTCCTCTACCTCCTTCTTCTCATTCATCTCTCCCTCTACCACTCCTCTACCTCCTTCTCCTCATTCATCTCTCCCTCTACCACTCCTCTACCTCCTTCTCCTCATTCATCTCTCCCTCTACCACTCCTCTACCTCCTTCTCCTCATTCATCTCTCCCTCTACCACGCCTTTACCTCCTTCTCCTCATTCATCTCTCCCTCTACCACTCCTCTACCTCCTACTCCTCATTCATCTCTCCATCTACCACTCCTCTACCTCCTTCTCCTCATTAATCTCTCCATCTACCACTCCTCTACCTCCTTCTCCTCATTCATCTCTCCCTCTACCACTCCTCTACTTCCTTCTCCTCATTCATCTCTCCCTCTACCACTCCTCTACCTCCTTCTCCTCATTCATCTCTCCCTCTACCACTCCTCTACTTCCTTCTCCTCATTCATCTCTCCCTCTACCACTCCTCTACCTCCTTCTCCTCATTCATCTCTCCCTCTACCACTCCTCTACTCTACCTCCTTCTCCTCATTCATCTCTCCCTCTACCACTCCTCTACTGTACCTCCTTCTCCTCATTCATCTCTCCCTCTACCACTCCTCTACCTCCTTCTCCTCATTCATCTCTCCATCTACCGCTCCTCTACCTCCTTCTCCTCCTTCATCTCTCCCTCTACCACTCCTCTACCTCCTTCTCCTCATTCATCTCTCCCTCTACCACTCCTCTACTGCACCTCCTTCTCCTCATTCATCTCTCCCTCTACCACTCCTCTACCTCATTCTCCTCATTCATCTCTCCCTCTACCACTCCTATACCTCCTTCTTCTCATTCATCTCTCCCTCTACCACTCCTTTACCTCCTTCTCCTCATTCATCTCTCCCTCTACCACTCCTCTACCTCCTTCTCCTCATTCATCTCTCCCTCTACCACTCCTCTACCTCCTTCTTCTCATTCATCTCTCCATCTACCACTCCTCTACCTCCTTCTCCTCATTCATCTCTCCATCTACCACTCCTCTACCTCCTTCTCCTCATTCATCTCTCCCTCTACCACTCCTCCACCTCCTTCTCCTCATTCATCTCTCCATCTACCACTCCTCTACCTCCTTCTCCTCATCCATCTCTCCCTCTACCACTCCTCTACCTCCTTTTCCTCATTCATCTCTCCCTCTACCACTCCTCTACTGTACCTCCTTCTCCTCATTCATCTCTCACTCTTCCACTCCTCTACCTCCTTCTCCTCATTCATCTTTCCCTCTACCACTCCTCTATCTCCTTCTCCTCATTCATCTTTCCCTCTACCACTCCTTTACCTCCTTCTCCTCATTCATCTCTCCCTCTACCACTCCTCTACTGTACCTCCTTCTCCTCATTCATCTCTCCATCTACCACTCCTCTACCTCCTTCTCCTCATTCATAACTCCCTCTACCACTCCTTTACCTCCTTCTCCTCATTCATCTCTCCCTCTACCACTCCTCTACCTCCTTCTCCTCATTCATCTCTCCATCTACCACTCCTCTACTGTACCTCCTTCTCCTCATTCATCTCTCCCTCTACCACTCCTCTACCTCCTTCTCCTCATTCATCTTTCCCTCTTCCACTCCTCTATCTCCTTTTCCTCATTCATCTCTCCCTCTACCACTCCTTTACCTCCTTCTCCTCATTCATCTCTCCCTCTACGACTCCTCTACTGTACCTCCTTCTCCTCATTCATCTCTCCATCTACCACTCCTCTACCTCCTTCTCCTCATTCATCTCTCCATCTACCACACTTTACCTCCTTCTCCTCATTCATCTCTCCCTCTACCACTCCTCTACCTCCTTCTCCTCATTCATCTCTCCATCTACCACTCCTCTACTGTACCTCCTTCTCCTCCTTCATCTCTCCCTCTACCACTCCTCTACCTCCTTCTCCTCATTCATCTCTCCCTCTACCACTCCTTTACCTCCTTCTCCTCATTCATCTCTCCCTCTACCACTCCTCTACTGTACCTCCTTCTCCTCATTCATCTCTCCATCTACACCTCCTTTACCTCCTTCTCCTCATTCATCTCTCCCTCTACCACTCCTCTACCTCCTTCTCCTCATTCATCTCTCCATCTACCACTCCTCTACTGTACCTCCTTCTCCTCCTTCATCTCTCCCTCTACCACTCCTCTACCTCCTTCTCCCCATTCATCTCTCCCTCTACCACTCCTCTACTGTACCTCCTTCTCCTCATTCATCTCTCCCTCTACCACTCCTCTACCTCCTTCTCCTCATTCATCTCTCCATCTACCACTCCTCTACTGTACCTCCTTCTCCTCCTTCATCTCTCCCTCTACCACTCCTCTACCTCCTTCTCCTCATTCATCTCTCCATCTACCACTCCTCTACTGTACCTCCTTCTCCTCCTTCATCTCTCCCTCTACCACTCCTATACCTCCTTCTTCTCATTCATCTCTCCCTCTACCACTCCTTTACCTCCTTCTCCTCATTCATCTCTCCCTCTACCACTCCTCTACCTCCTTCTCCTCATTCATCTCTCCCTCTACCACTCCTCTACCTCCTTCTTCTCATTCATCTCTCCATCTACCACTCCTCTACCTCCTTCTCCTCATTCATCTCTCCATCTACCACTCCTCTACCTCCTTCTCCTCATTCATCTCTCCCTCTACCACTCCTCCACCTCCTTCTCCTCATTCATCTCTCCATCTACCACTCCTCTACCTCCTTCTCCTCATCCATCTCTCCCTCTACCACTCCTCTACCTCCTTTTCCTCATTCATCTCTCCCTCTACCACTCCTCTACTGTACCTCCTTCTCCTCATTCATCTCTCCCTCTACCACTCCTCTACCTCCTTCTCCTCATTCATCTTTCCCTCTTCCACTCCTCTATCTCCTTCTCCTCATTCATCTTTCCCTCGACCACTCCTTTACCTCCTTCTCCTCATTCATCTCTCCCTCTACCACTCCTTTACTTCCTTCTCCTCATTCATCTCTCCCTCTACCACTCCTCTACCTCCTTCTCCTCATTCATCTCTCCATCTACCACTCCTCTACTGTACCTCCTTCTCCTCATTCATCTCTCCCTCTACCACTCCTCTACCTCCTTCTCCTCATTCATCTTTCCCTCTTCCACTCCTCTATCTCCTTCTCCTCATTCATCTCTCCCTCTACCACTCCTTTACCTCCTTCTCCTCATTCATCTCTCCCTCTACGACTCCTCTACTGTACCTCCTTCTCCTCATTCATCTCTCCATCTACCACTCCTCTACCTCCTTCTCCTCATTCATCTCTCCCTCTACCACTCCTTTACCTCCTTCTCCTCATTCATCTCTCCCTCTACCACTCCTCTACCTCCTTCTCCTCATTCATCTCTCCATCTACAACTCCTCTACTGTACCTCCTTCTCCTCATTCATCTCTCCCTCTACCACTCCTCTACCTCCTTCTCCTCATTCATCTCTCCCTCTACCACTCCTTTACCTCCTTCTCCTAATTCATCTCTCCCTCTACCACTCCTTTACCTCCTTCTCCTCATTCATCTCTCCCTCTACCACTCCTCTACTGTACCTCCTTCTCCTCATTCATCTCTCCATCTACCACTCCTTTACCTCCTTCTCCTCATTCATCTCTCCCTCTACCACTCCTCTACCTCCTTCTCCTCATTCATCTCTCCATCTACCACTCCTCTACTGTACCTCCTTCTCCTCCTTCATCTTTCCCTATACCACTCCTCTACCTCCTTCTCCTCATTCATCTCTCCCTCTACCACTCCTTTACCTCCTTCTCCTCATTCATCTCTCCCTCTACCACTCCTCTACTGTACCTCCTTCTCCTCATTCATCTCTCCATCTACACCTCCTTTACCACCTTCTCCTCATTCATCTCTCCCTCTACCACTCCTATACCTCCTTCTCCTCATTCATCTCTCCATCTACCACTCCTCTACTGTACCTCCTTCTCCTCCTTCATCTCTCCCTCTACCACTCCTCTACCTCCTTCTCCTCATTCATCTCTCCATCTACCACTCCTCTACTGTACCTCCTTCTCCTCATTCATCTCTCCCTCTACCACTCCTCTACCTCCTTCTCCTCATTCATCTCTCCATCTACCACTCCTCTACTGTACCTCCTTCTCCTCCTTCATCTCTCCCTCTACCACTCCTCTACCTCCTTCTCCTCATTCATCTCTCCATCTACCACTCCTCTACTGTACCTCCTTCTCCTCATTCATCTCTCCCTCTACCACTCCTCTACCTCCTTCTCCTCATTCATCTCTCCATCTACCACTACTCTACCTCCTTCTCCTCATTCATCTCTCCATCTACCACTCCTCTACCTCCTCCTCCTCCTTCATCTCTCCCTCTACCACTCCTCTACCTCCTTCTCCTCATTCATCTCTCCCTCTACCACTCCTCTATCTCCTTCTCCTCATTCATCTCCCCCTCTACCACTCCTCTACTGTACCTCCTTCTCCTCATTCATCTCTCCATCTACCACTCCTCTACCTCCTTCTCCTCATTCATCTCTCCCTCTACCACTCCTCTACCTCCTTCTCCTCATTCATCTCTCCCTCTACCACTCCTCTACCTCCTTCTCCTCATTCATCTCTCCCTCTACCACTCCTCTACTTCCTCCTCATTCATCTCTCCCTCTACCACTCCTCTACCTCCTTCTCCTCATTCATCTCTCCCTCTACCACTCCTCTACCTCCTTCTCCTCATTCATCTCTCCATCTACCACTCCTCTACCTCCTTCTCCTCATTCATCTCTCCCTCTACCACTCCTCTACCTCCTTCTCCTCATTCATCTCTCCCTCTACCACTCCTCTACCTCCTTCTCCTCATTCGTCTCTCCATCTACCACTCCTCTACTGTACGTCCTTCTCCTCATTCATCACTCCCTCTACCACTCCTCTACCTCCTTCTTCTCATTCATCTCTCCCTCTACCACTCCTCTACCTCCTTCTTCTCATTCATCTCCCCCTCTACCTCTCCTCTACCTCCTTCTCCTCATTCATCTCTCCCTCTACCACTCCTCTACCTCCTTCTCCTCATTCATCTCTCCCTCTACCACTCCTCTACCTCCTTCTCCTCATTCATCTCTCCATCTACCACTCCTCTACCTCCTTCTCCTCATTCATCTCTCCATCTACCACTCCTCTACCTCCTTCTCCTCATTCATCTCTCCCTCTACCACTCCTTTACCTCCTTCTCCTCATTCATCTCTCCCTCTACCACTCCTCTACCTCCTTCTCCTCATTCATCTCTCCATCTACAACTCCTCTACTGTACCTCCTTCTCCTCATTCATCTCTCCCTCTACCACTCCTCTACCTCCTTCTCCTCATTCATCTCTCCCTCTACCACTCCTTTACCTCCTTCTCCTAATTCATCTCTCCCTCTACCACTCCTTTACCTCCTTCTCCTCATTCATCTCTCCCTCTACCACTCCTCTACTGTACCTCCTTCTCCTCATTCATCTCTCCATCTACCACTCCTTTACCTCCTTCTCCTCATTCATCTCTCCCTCTACCACTCCTCTACCTCCTTCTCCTCATTCATCTCTCCATCTACCACTCCTCTACTGTACCTCCTTCTCCTCCTTCATCTTTCCCTATACCACTCCTCTACCTCCTTCTCCTCATTCATCTCTCCCTCTACCACTCCTTTACCTCCTTCTCCTCATTCATCTCTCCCTCTACCACTCCTCTACTGTACCTCCTTCTCCTCATTCATCTCTCCATCTACACCTCCTTTACCACCTTCTCCTCATTCATCTCTCCCTCTACCACTCCTATACCTCCTTCTCCTCATTCATCTCTCCATCTACCACTCCTCTACTGTACCTCCTTCTCCTCCTTCATCTCTCCCTCTACCACTCCTCTACCTCCTTCTCCTCATTCATCTCTCCATCTACCACTCCTCTACTGTACCTCCTTCTCCTCATTCATCTCTCCCTCTACCACTCCTCTACCTCCTTCTCCTCATTCATCTCTCCATCTACCACTCCTCTACTGTACCTCCTTCTCCTCCTTCATCTCTCCCTCTACCACTCCTCTACCTCCTTCTCCTCATTCATCTCTCCATCTACCACTCCTCTACTGTACCTCCTTCTCCTCATTCATCTCTCCCTCTACCACTCCTCTACCTCCTTCTCCTCATTCATCTCTCCATCTACCACTACTCTACCTCCTTCTCCTCATTCATCTCTCCATCTACCACTCCTCTACCTCCTCCTCCTCCTTCATCTCTCCCTCTACCACTCCTCTACCTCCTTCTCCTCATTCATCTCTCCCTCTACCACTCCTCTATCTCCTTCTCCTCATTCATCTCCCCCTCTACCACTCCTCTACTGTACCTCCTTCTCCTCATTCATCTCTCCATCTACCACTCCTCTACCTCCTTCTCCTCATTCATCTCTCCCTCTACCACTCCTCTACCTCCTTCTCCTCATTCATCTCTCCCTCTACCACTCCTCTACCTCCTTCTCCTCATTCATCTCTCCCTCTACCACTCCTCTACTTCCTCCTCATTCATCTCTCCCTCTACCACTCCTCTACCTCCTTCTCCTCATTCATCTCTCCCTCTACCACTCCTCTACCTCCTTCTCCTCATTCATCTCTCCATCTACCACTCCTCTACCTCCTTCTCCTCATTCATCTCTCCCTCTACCACTCCTCTACCTCCTTCTCCTCATTCATCTCTCCCTCTACCACTCCTCTACCTCCTTCTCCTCATTCGTCTCTCCATCTACCACTCCTCTACTGTACGTCCTTCTCCTCATTCATCACTCCCTCTACCACTCCTCTACCTCCTTCTTCTCATTCATCTCTCCCTCTACCACTCCTCTACCTCCTTCTTCTCATTCATCTCCCCCTCTACCTCTCCTCTACCTCCTTCTCCTCATTCATCTCTCCCTCTACCACTCCTCTACCTCCTTCTCCTCATTCATCTCTCCCTCTACCACTCCTCTACCTCCTTCTCCTCATTCATCTCTCCATCTACCACTCCTCTACCTCCTTCTCCTCATTCATCTCTCCATCTACCACTCCTCTACCTCCTTCTCCTCATTCATCTCTCCCTCTACCACTCCTCTACCTCCTTCTCCTCATTCATCTCTCCCTCTACCACTCCTCTACTGTACCTCCTTCTCCTCATTCATCTCTCCCTCTACCACTCCTCTACCTCCTTCTCCTCATGCATCTCTCCCTCTACCACTCCTCTACCTCCTTCTCCTCATTCATCTCTCCCTCTACCACTCCTCTACTGTACCTCCTTCTCCTCATTCATCTCTCCCTCTACCACTCCTCTACCTCCTTCTCCTCATTCATCTCTCCCTCTACCACTCCTCTACCTCCTTCTCCTCATTCATCTCTCCCTCTACCACTCCTCTACTGTACCTCCTTCTCCTCATTCATCTCTCCCTCTACCACTCCTCTACTGTACCTCCTTCTACTCATTCATCTTTCCCTCTACCACTCCTCTACCTCCTTCTCCTCATTCATCTCTCCCTCTACCACTCCTCTACCTCCTTCTCCTCATTCATCTCTCCCTCTACCACTCCTCTACCTCCTTCTCCTCATTCATCTCTCCATCTACCACTCCTCTACTGTACTTCCTTCTCCTCCTTCATCTCTCCCTCTACCACTCCTCTACCTCCTTCTTCTCATTAATCTCTCCCTCTACCACTCCTCTACCTCCTTCTCCTCATTCATCTCTCCCTCTACCACTCCTCTACCTCCTTCTCCTCATTCATCTCTCCATCTACCACTCCTCTACTGTACCTCCTTCTCCTCCTTCATCTCTCCCTCTACCACTCCTCTACCTCCTTCTTCTCATTCATCTCTCCCTCTACAACTCCTCTACCTCCTTCTTCTCATTCATCTCCCCCTCTACCACTCCTCTACCTCCTTCTCCTCATTCATCTCTCCCTCTACCACTCCTCTACCTCCTTCTCCTCATTCATCTCTCCCTCTACCACTCCTCTACCTCCTTCTCCTCATTCATCTCTCCCTCTACCACTCCTCTACCTCCTTCTCCTCATTCATCTCTCCATCTACCACTCCTCTACCTCCTTCTCCTCATTCATCTGTCCATCTACCACTCCTCTACCTCCTTCTCCTCATTCATCTCTCCCTCTACCACTCCTCTACTCTACCTCCTTCTCCTCATTCATCTCTCCCTCTACCACTCCTCTACCTCCTTCTCCTCATTCATCTCTCCCTCTACCACTCCTCTACCCCCTTCTCCTCATTCATCTCTCCCTCTACCACTCCTCTACCTCCTTCTCCTCATTCATCTCTCCCTCTACCACTCCTCTACTGTACCTCCTTCTCCTCCTTCATCTCTCCCTCTACCACTCCTCTACCTCCTTCTCCTCATTCATCTCTCCCTCTACCACTCCTCTCTCTCCCTCTACCACTCCTCTACTGTACCTCCTTCTCCTCATTCATCTCTCCCTCTACCACTCCTCTACCTCCTTCTCCTCATTCATCTCTCCTTCTACCACTCCTCTACCTCCTTCTCCTCATTCATCTCTCCCTCTACCACTCCTCTACTGTACCTCCTTCTCCTCATTCATCTCTCCCTCTACCACTCCTTTACCTCCTTCTCCTCATTCATCTCTCCCTCTACCACTCCTCTACCTCCTTCTCCTCATTCATCTCTCCCTCTACCACTCCTCTACTGTACCTCCTTCTCCTCATTCATCTCTCCATCTACCACTCCTCTACTGTACCTCCTTCTCCTCATTCATCTCTCCCTCTACCACTCCTCTACCTCCTTCTCCTCATTCATCTCTCCCTCTACCACTCCTCTACCTCCTTCTCCTCATTCATCTCTCCCTCTACCACTCCTCTACCTCCTTCTCCTCATTCATCTCTCCATCTACCACTCCTCTACTGTACCTCCTTCTCCTCCTTCATCTCTCCCTCTACCACTCCTCTACTGTACCTCCTTCTCCTCATTCATCACAGCACACCATTAATAACCCAGTTATACTCATCTACATGACACTCTACCATTACCCATATTCCTTAACATGTGGGAGTTGGGCATAAAATCTCTCATTACACATGTAGTAAGTTGGCCTGCATGTGGAGAGTTGTAGCATTGAGTGGTTTATCAGCTAGTAGGTAAGCCAGTTTAGGCAGATTGGAGAAGAGCTTAGCCCCCTATAGCAGAAAGAACACACAACAACATGACCTGGGGTGACACACACACACACACACTTGCGTCCGCACATACTATACACACAAATACAGGCACACACACTCTTTAGACCACCTAGGGAGACAGATGTAAGGTTCATGGTTTAATTCAGGTCTGTGTGGAATCCGCTGAGTGTGAGTGACAGTAGAGAGAAAGAGCACAGACATACTCTACAGATTACACCTAGCATCCCTTATGCACACCTACAGTACACACAGTATATACTCAGTCATTCACACTCAAATGTAGAAGAACATACACACACTCCAGACATAAACCAAATATGAAGAGGTGTTCATATCAACAGAACACACAGACACTAAAGACTAAATGAATGGTTTATGCATCTTCACACAGCAGATCAATTCAAGTGTAGCTAAACTAACAGAACATGGTTTCATGTGTTTAACTGACATGTTCCATCTCTATGATGGCACGTATGCCAGCCTCTAACCAAATGTCACCACAACACTACCAGCAACCAAGCCAGCTATCCCTGCTCGTGCACCAGAACCATGGCTTTGGTTGTCCGAGGCATCGGTATGTCAGGTCTCAGATCAGGAAGGGAATGTTAGTATCATGCTAACTTAGCAAATTTGCTACATTTAGAAATATATATACAACTACACTGGATAGACCAGAACCTATAATAGTCTCTGCTTCTTACCTTGACCAGAAACATGTTGTAGCAGCACAGTGTCCAGTTTACTAAATCTATCTCTGTCTCTCATTCTTCTCCCATTCAGGAGTCAGTGTTGGTAATGCTGCAAGAGGGAACCAGTAATCCAGTCTTAACCCTAACACTGATTACCAGTGTCCAGTCCACTGGGTCCATGTGGAAACGTAGAGTTTAAGTCTATAAGATGTAACCTTCTCCCAGTGATCTCCCATTCAGGAGAGGTAGTCTAGTGTTTCTTAGTCAGTGTTCCTCTAACTGCCACAGTGGCCTAAGTAATCCAGTGGGTAGACTAACCAAAAGTGACTGACTAAATGTTCTGGGTCAGATCATAATTCTGGCAGGCAACCCAAAGTCTGAATCAGGCCATGTTGATGACGGGTCAAAACCGGTCAGTACCTCTCAGTACCGGTCGGCTGATTTGGTGGGATCCAGTTATTCTGTTCTGCTGAGTCTGACTGACTGAGATCTGGAGAGTAGTATGTGTGTGTGTGTGTGTGTGTCTCTGTGTGTGTGTGTGTCCCATAGTTTCCCTAATACAGAGACCTCTGGGGAAGTGTTGTTGTCAATATCAATATCAGCACCACTCAACAACCTCTTCACACAGTATAGAGTAGTACGGTGTTTGGAAAAGAGAGCAAACCCTTACAAAAAAAGATAGCATTTTTGAAACTGCAGTAAAAGTGCAGTAACTGCAGTCAACTGTGGTATTTTGGACGCAGTAATAAAACAATAACTGCAGTTATACTGCACTGTACTGCAGTTAAACTGCACTCTGACTGCAATCCCTTTTCGTAGGGGAACGGCCTGATCTGTTCCTGTTTTCAGTCTAAAGCCTCTTAAGCACCTGTTAGTGTCTCAGGCCTCTTACTGATAATCAGACCCACTGGGTCAGTAGGGGTTACAGTCTGCTGTCCTGATAGGGACAAACTCACACCGATTCAGTGGGACTTTAGTCAGTGGAGGCTCAAACCTCCTCAGTGAATTTCATAAAAATAAAAATATTGAAACATTAAAAGAGTTAAAACTATGCTAAATATATTAATTTCAACAAATAATTGATTAAAACACATTGTTTTAATAGGAAGGTCTACAGTAGTGTCACGGATCCCTCCGGAGTTTTCATTATGCACACCTGTCCCCTATTCCCACTGATTAGTACTTGTATATATGTGCCCTTTGGTTTCCATTGGGCTGTCCATTATTGTTACTATTTCCGTTGGTGCGTGTGAGTACCTGTGGTGTGTGTTTTGGCTTTCGTGCCATTGTGGATTGTACAGGTGATTACGGGTCACGTCCCGTGTGTTAATTATTGTGCGCGTGTGTTATTTATTCGAGATACTCCTCGCTCTTTTGTTTGGGTTTCAACCCTGTGTTTTGTTATGTGTTTGTGTCGTCTTCGTCCCCGTGCCTTTACACGGCACGCTGAAAATTTGGGGTATAATAAAAAACCCTATTACGCATTCCTGTGCCTGTCTTCGAATCATTTATGCCAGCATGACAAGTAGCCTCAACGGCAGTCTGTAGGCTACCACAAGGGTGTAGCCGAAGGACAGCTACCTTCTGTTCTCCTCTGGGTACATCAACTTCCATACAAAACCTAGGAGGCTTGTGGTTCTCACACCCTTTCATAGACTTACACAGTAATTATGACAACTTCCAGAGGACGTCCTCCAACCTATCAAAGCTCTTGCAGCATGAACTGACATGTTGTCCACCCAATGAAAGGATCAGAGGATAAATCTAGTACTGAACGCATACAGCTAGCTAGCACTGTAGTGCATGCAATATGGTGAGTAGTTGACTCAAAGAGAGAGAAAGGCCTTCTGAGTGATCTAAGGCACTGCACCGCAGTGCTAGCTGTGCCACTAGAGAGCCTGGTTCGAGGCTCTGTCGCAGCCGGCCACGATCGGGAGACCCATGGGGCGGTGCACAATTGGTCCAGCATCATTTGGGTTACGGGAGGGTTTGGCTGGCAGGGATGTTCTTGTCCCATCGCGCACTAATGACTCCTATGGCGCGCCGGGTGCAATGTACGCTGACACAGTGTGCGGCTGGCTTCCAGGTTAAGTGGGCGTTGTGTCAAGAAGCAGTGCGGCTTGGCTGGGTTGTGTTTCGGAGGACACACGGCTCTCGACCTTCAACTCTCCCGAGTCCGTACAAGACAAGACCATAACTACCAATTGGATACCATGAAATTGGGGAGAGAAATGGGTAAAAAAAGAGAGAGAAAGACAACAACAAAAATCTTTAAAAATGAAGTAGAAGCTAGAGAGAGAGCTATATATGTATATATTTCACTTTAACTTACTTAGCTAGCAAATGCAGCTAGCTAGTTTAGCCTACTCTGTACTTAAACACGCGGCTCAAACAGTGAGGGATGCTATGTTACCTAGCTGGCTATGGCTATCCAACACTGGAACTCTTCCAAGTCAAGGTAAGCTTTTGGTTTTATTAATTTATTGCCACCTGGGCCCGCCGGTGTAACTGCTAAACTGATTGCTAACTGTACACTGTATTTTATGATGTACTGGTTTTATTAACGTGTTAGTTCTAGTAGCTATGTTGACTTGATGTTAGCTAATATGGTGACGAAGATGTAGGTTGTGTGTAAGTGGTTATGATATGAAGGTTTGGCTTGGAAATGTTTTTATTTGCCTGGTTAGACAGCTGATGTGCACTGAAGTCCATAAGCGAAGGGAAAAGGTGAGAGGAGGAGAGCGTGTAGATATGTGGCGGTCGATGCCGTTTAATATGAGGGAGGACGATTTTTTTTTTTACAGCATTGGATAACTGCATTCATATTCCATTCACCCAGCTCAATGTAACATCGATAGGTTTAGGCTACTATATGATACTCAAAGTTTCCCTTAATCCATCATGAGGTTGCTACAACCTAGCCTAAAAATAAAAGTTAACCTGTCTGGCTCTGGCGTTCCGCTAGCGGAACTCCTCCCACATTCCACTGAAAAGGCAGAGCGCAAAATTCAAAAGATATTTTTTAGAAATATTTAACTTTCACACATTAACAAGTCCAATACAGCAAATGAAAGATACACATCTTGTGAATCCAGTCAACATGTCCGATTTTTAAAATGTTTTACAGCGAAAACACCACATATATTTATGTTAGCTCACCACCAAATACAAAAAAGGACAGACATTTTTCACAGCACAGGTAGCATGCACAAAGCCAACCTAACTAACCAAGAACCAACCAAACTAACCAAGAAACAACTTCATCAGATGACAGTCTTATAACATGTTATACAATAAATCTATGTTTTGTTCGAAAAATGTGCATATTTGAGGTATAAATCAGTTTTACATTGCAGCTACCATCACAGCTACCGTCAGAAATAGAACCGAAGCAGCCAGAGTAATTACAGACACCAACGTCAAATACCTAAATACTCATCATAAAACATTTCTGAAAAATTGATGGTGTACAGCAAATTAAAGACAAACATTTTGTGAATCCAGCCAATATTTCCGATTTTTTAAGTGTTTTACAGCGAAAACACAATATAGCATTATATTAGCTTACTACAATAGCCTACCACACTACCGCATTCATTCATCAAGGCACGTTAGCGATAGCAATAGGCACGTTAGAGATAGGGAATAAACCAGCAAAAGATATTAATTTTCACTAACCTTCATAAACCTTCATCAGATGACAGTCCTATAACATCAGGTTATACATACACTTATGTTTTGTTCGAAAATGTGCATATTTAGAGCTGAAATCAGTGGTTATACATTGTGCTAACGTAGCATCTTTTTCCCAGAATGTGCGGATATTTTTATGACACTCCAACTATTCTGTCCAAATAATTATTCTTAAACGTTACTAGAAAATACTTGTTGTATAGTAAATGATAGATACACTAGTTTTTAATGCAATCGCCGTGTTAGAATTCTAAAAATAACTTCATTACGACATCCAGCTTAGGTATAGCGAGAGAGTACCCAAAATCTGGGCGCAAACGACTAGTACAACATGTTCGACAGATATATGAAATAGCATCATAAAATGGGTCCTACTTTTGATGATCTTTCATCAGAATGTTGTACAAGGGGTCCTTTGTCGGGAACAATCGTTGTTTGGATTTAGAATGTCCTCTTCTCCAGTCAATTAGCACGGAAAGCTAGCAAAGTGGCGCTAAGCTCTCCTTCCTGAACAAAGGCACACAACGCGACACGCCTAACGTCCCGAATAAATTTCAATAATCTAATAAAACTATATTGAAAAAACATACTTTACAATGATATTGTCACATGTATCAAATAAAATCAAAGCCGGAGATATTAGTCGTCCATAACGACAGCTTATCAGAAGGCAAATCCAGGTCCCTTCACGCGCTCTCCAGAAAACAGGAAACTGGTGACGCGTCATGCCGAGAGCTATTATTCGACCCCAGATCAAGTTACACACTCCATTTCTTCTCTCACTGCCTGTCGACATCTAGTGGAAGACGTATGAAGTGCATGTATACTGATATATATGAAGGGCATTTATAGGCAGGCCCTAGATACAGAGCATCGATTTCAGATTTTCCACTTCCTGTCAGGAAGTTTGCTGCCAAATGAGTTCTGTTTTACTCACAGATATAATTCAAACGGTTTTAGAAACTAGAGAGTGTTTTCTATCCAATAGTAATAATAATATGCATATTGTACGAGCAAGAATTGAGTACGAGGCCGTTTAAATTGGGCACGATTTTCCCCCAAAGTGAAAACAGCGCCCTCTGTCCTCAACAGGTTAACAACATAGGTGCACAGGTTGAGATACATTTTTGTAAACAAGGTGACAGACATTGACACATTCAATACTGCCTTGCACATTAGTCCAACAGTTGCAAATGAGAGTTTCTATTGTACAAATTCAGATATGTTTATCCCTGTTTTGTTCTGTTTGCTTCTGTTTAAGAAACGTTTTTCAACAGAATAGGCGAAATGAATACACCCTGAACACACGCAAACACAGTTCACTTTCATAGCAGCCAGATCGTTGTATAATTCCTTATCGCAGAAATGCCCTTTCCTCCTCTCACCTTTTCCCTTTGCTTGTGGACTTCAGTGCACAACACACCAGCTGTCACAGATTTTAGTATTATGTATTTTCTTGAATCAGCTATTGAGAGATATTGAGAGCTATTGCATGTTTCATTCTGAAGACACACCTCTCCCACCAATGCTGACCAAAGTTGATGGTTGGACACTTCTACCTGTGTACAGTACATTCGGAAAGTATTCAGACCACTTTTTCCGCATTTTGTTACGTTACAGACTTATTCTAAAATGGATTAAATAAAACAATGTCCTCATCAATCTACACACATCAATAATGACAAAGTGAAAACAGGTTTATAGAAATACCTTATTTACATAAGTATTCAGACTCTTTGCTATGAGAATCGAAATTGAACACAGGTGCATCCTGTTTCCATTGATCATCCTTCAGAGCAAAAACCAAGCCATGAGGTCCAAGGAATTGTCTGTAGAGCTCCGAGACAGGATTGTGTCGAGGCACAGATCTGGGAAAGGGTACAAAACATTTCTGCAGCATTGAAGGTCCCCAAATCACAGTGGCCTCCATCATTCTTAAATGGAATAAGTTTGGAACCACCAAGACTCTTCCTCTTCCCAGCCAAACTTTGCAATCGTGGGAGAGGGACCTTGGTCAGGGATGTGACCAAGAACTCAATGGTTACTCTGACAGAGCTCCAGAGTTCCTATGTGGAGATGGGAGAACCTTCCAGAAGGACAACCATCTCTGCAGCACTCCAACAATCAGGCCTTTGTGGTAGAGTGGCCAGACGGAAGCCACTTCTCAGTAAAAGGCACATGACAGTCTGCTTGGAGTTTGCCAAAAGGCATCTGACTCAGACCATGAGAAACAAGATTCTCTGGTCTGATGAAACCAAGATTGAATTCTTTGGCCTGAATGTCAAGCATCACATCTGGAGGAAACCTGGCACCATCCCTACGGTGAAGCATGGTGGTGGCAGCATCATGCTGTGGGGATGTTTTTCAGTGGCAGGGACTGGGAGACTAGTCAGGATAGAGGGAAAGATGAACGGAGCACAAAGTACAAAGTACAAAGTACCTGTTCCAAAGTGCTCAGGACCTCAGACTGGTTCACCTTCCAACAGGACAACAACCCTTAGCACACAGCCAGGACAACGCAGGAGTTTCTGAATGTCCTTGAGTTGCCCAGTCAGAGCCCGTACTTTAACCCAATCGAACATCTCTGGAGAGACCTGAAAATAGCTCTGCAGCGGCGCTCCCCATCCAACCTGACAGAGCTTGAGAGAATCTGCAGAGAAGAATGGGAGAAACTCCCCAAATACAGGTGTGCTAAACTTGTACCGTCATACCCAAGAAGACTCGAGGATGTAATCGCTGTCAAAGGTGCTTCAACAAAGTCTTCTGAATAATCTGAATAATTATGCAAATGTTCTATTTCCGGTTGAAAAAAATCTGAATAATTATGCAAATGTTCTATTTCCGGTTGAAAAAAACTATACATTCGCAAAAAAATTCAAAAAACCTGTTTCTGCTTTGTCATTATGGGGTATTGTGTGTTGATTGATGAGGGAAAAAAACGATTTAATAAATTTTAGAAATTGACTGTATCGTAACAAAACGTGGAAAAAGTGAAGGGATATGAATGCACTGTATCACCTTTTATTGTTGGATGGGGAGTTGAAAATGGAAATATGGAAGAGGAAGACGGGGAATTGCCAGTAACGATGAAGGAGAACCAGGAACTGCAGACACACAGTGATTCTGCTGAATTACCCTCTGCAGCAATCCTTTCTCGCTCTCTCTCTCTGTTTATTCGTGTGCGTGTATTTGCGTGTGTGTGTGCGTGCGCGTTTGTGTGTGCGTGTGTATGTCTGTTCATGTGTATATGTAGAAGGCTATAGTCAAATAAAATCAATTTGTTTTAGTCTTGTACACATCTTGTAGCATGTATAAAAGGTGTAGTAACCTACCAGCTCTCACAATCTCACATCAGAATTAGACATTAATCCATGTTTCTAATACATCAAATTTCGATTTGATTAAGGTTAGGGTTAAATTCAGGCAATAACAAAAAATCCTTAAGGTTAGGTTTTAACTCTGAATCATTAAGATAAGGTTTAAGGTTTGGGATAGGCTTAAAACAAAAATATCAAAACAACTTTTTATTGCTGATTTATCAAATCAAAGATTGCAAGTTTGAATCCAGCAACTCTTTGTTAAGGGTTTCAGTGACTTCATTAGCTGTGGTTGTTGATGGATGTATGGTTGAATCGTCAGCATACATGGACACACCTGCTTTGTTTAATTTCAGTGGCAGACCATTGGTAAAAATAGAAAAGAGTAGAAGGCCTAGAGAACTGCCCTGCGGTACACCACACTTTACATGTTTGACATTAGAGAAGCTTCCATTATAGAAAACATTATAGAGTTCTATTAGATAGATAGCTCTGAATCCACGATATGGCAGAGGTTGAAAAGCTATAAAACACAAGTTTTCTCAATAACAGGTTATGGTCAGTAATATCGAAAGCTGCACTGAAATCTAACAGTACAGCTACCACAATCTTCTTATTATCAATTTCTTTCAACCAATCATCAGTCATCGGTGTCAGTGCAGTACAAGTTGAGTGCCCTTCTCTATAAGCATGCTGAAAGTCTATTGTTAATTTTTTAACAGTGAAATTGGCATTGTATTTGGTCAAACATCATTTTTTCCAACAGTTTGCTAAGAGCTGGCAGCAAGATGATAGCTCTGCTGTTAGAATCACTGAAAGCTGCTTTACCACTCTTAGGTAGCGGAATTACTTTGGCTTCCCTACAGGCCTTCCATCTAGGCTCAGATATAAAGATATGACAGATAGGAGTGGCCATGGAGTGAACTACCATCCTCAGTGGCTTTCTATCTAAGTTGTCAATGCTGGAAGGTTTGTCATTATTGATCGATAACAATCATTTCCCCACGTCTCCCACACTGACTTTACAAAATTCAAACTTACAATGATTTTGTTTTGATATTGTTTTTTTATGCATGAGTACGATGGCTCACTGCTCATCGTAATCATTAAAATAAATTATATAATTGATCTTGCCTTTATAATAGAGTTTCTTCTTATTTATGTTGAGTTAAGTCACATCATTTCTCAATTTGCAGTAAGTCAGCCAGTCAGATGTGCAGCCAGACTTATTAGCCACTCCCATTGCCCCATCTCTTTCAACCATAGAGTTTTTCAATTCCTCATCAATCCATGGAGCCTCATCAGTTCATCCACATGAGAGTCACAGCAAAATATTTTGTATGATCTCTTAGGTCCAGCTTTTTAAACTTTGGCTTTCCTAGATGTAGCCACTATATTGTGATCACTGCATCCAATTGCTACTGAAAAAGCTTTAGAACAAGTTCTACAGTATTAGTAAAAATGTGATCAATACATTCTGGATGATCTTGTTCTTGTAGTGTTTGTAAACACCCTGGTAGGTTGATTAATAACCTGAACCAGATTACAGGAACTGATTACAGTGAGAAGCGTCCTCTTGAGCGGACAGCTTGATGAAAACCAGTCAATATTCTGGTCCCCAAGAAAGTAGACCTCTCTGTTTACATCACATACACTATCAAGCATTTCACCCACATTATTTAGATACCAACTGTTAGCACTTGGTGGCTTATAGCAACACCCCAAAAGAAAATGCTTTAGATGTGCCAGGTGAACCTGCAACCATAACACTTAAATAAGACTTGGCATACGATCTTCTCTAAGCATTACAGGGATATGGCTGTGAATATAAGCAACACCTCCCCCATAAGCATTCCTGTTTCTTCTAATGATGTTATATCCTTGTACTGCTACTGCTGTATTATCAAATTAATTATCTAAGTGAGTCGCAGAAATGGCTAATATATGTATGTTATCTGATAGCAAGTTATTGATTTCATTAACCTTATTTCTAAGGCTACATTTATTAATATGGGCTGTTTTCAGCTCTTTCCTGGGTAGCTTATCAGAGATAGACACAATACGGAAAATAGCAAACAAAGCAAGACAAAAAAAAATACAGCAGTCCATTAATCAGTTGGTGTGTGTAAGTGTGTGTGTGCTGCGGGGTTGAAGCTACGAACCCATGGGCTTGGCTTGCTCATCCCTTCCAGACTTTTTGGAAGGAGGGTGGACAATGAGCCTGTTATAGCGGATGTTAACAATATCCCCACGTGCTCTGGCAGCTTTCCTGGCTGGGATCAGTTCTTTCCTCTTCTGGCATACAGCTTCAGGATTGTCCTTATTGAGGAAGATGTAAGTTTTTCTCAAGTTCTTGGCTCTTTTCATAACAGCTAACTTGTCCTTGAACCTCAGGAACTTGATCACTATCGGTCTGGGCCTGTCACCCGGGCCGGTGGTGGGTTTTCCAGTCCTGTGGGCACGCTTGACCTCAATCTTCCTGTGGTCCGTCTTCAGTGTTTCCGAGATCATTTCCCTCACTTTGTCCTCAGACTCCATCCAGGTTTCGTGGCGATTCTGCAACTCCGTCCACAACCCTGTTGTTCAGCCTTGATTGTCCCTTGAGATAATCTGATTTCTCCTTCATTGTTATCATGGATTCACATACAGAACTGATATCCTCTCTAAATGACTTAGGGATTGTTGTCATCTTGCCATTCTCCTGTTTAAACTCATTGAGCTGACCCTGGGAGAACTTCAAACTGTTCTTCAGGTCCTGGACCTCTCTGGTCAGGTCGTACATTTATTTTATTAGTTGACTCCACCAGTATTGTTCATCAGGTCCTGGACCTCTCTGGTCAGGTTGTACATTTATTTTATTAGTTGACTCCACCAGTATTGTTCATCAGGTCCTGGGCCTCTCTGGTCAGGTTGTCTATTAGTTTATTAGTTGACTCCACCAGTATTTGGACACAACACTTGAAGCTATTTTCTTGTTGTTGTAACTGCTTGAAGAACTATTTTTGTTCGTTTAAAATATCCTTCACCTGTGATAGAGGGACATCACTGTCCTCAATGGTACTCCTGCTGGCTTTGGTCTTTGTCATGGTAGCAACGTAGGTTACTCTGTTACTCCTCGCAGTTACAGACATGGCAGGTCGCAGGGAATATTAAAAACAACAACAACCAGCAGGGATCTAGACAGCCAAAAGCCCTTGGCAGATGCTTAAGCCCAATCGCCATCTCCGTCCACAATGCTGAAGCTTACTTGAAGGTAACAGCGCTCACTGTTGCCCCTGGTTTCCACGTCATCTCCCGACGTCTTCAGACATGGATGGACGTCAAATACTGACTTGTATCCCTGACTTGTAATTACGGGTGACCTGGCTGGAAATGCTTGCGTGCTATCTAACTCAACATAGCAGTACAAAATAATAATCAAATTATAAATAAAATATAACAAGTAATTAGAGGAAGGTAGTAATTATAGTAACAAGACTGATAGGTACACAATAGGATATACAGTGTAAATTGTGAATATGCCAAGTTTGACCGTGTTACAAACATAAAGTGGTTGCATATTGGTCACACAGTCGTATATAATAGAACAGCAGCATTAACTGTGCGTGAGTATGTGTGTTTGTGCTTGTACGTGTGTGTTGATGTACGGTTTTGTGTGTCTGCTTGTGTGTAAGGGTTTGATGTGTGGCGAGTCAGTGCAAACAGTCTCTAATGTGCAGATATTGTCCTTCGTCATATGAGGAAAGGAGGGTAAGGTTTCCTCCCTCACTACCTCATCCCTACTGCAGTGGAGGTCACCTTTATGTGAAGTCACGCACGTGCACGCGAAGTCACACACACACACACACACACACACACACACACACACACACACACACACACACACACACACACACACACACACACACACACACACACACACACACACACACACACACACACACACCTGCAAACACAGACCTTTGCCATCTTTTTGCCACCTTTTCTAACTCGGTCAGTGATAAACAGACTATGTCTCTGTCTGCCCTACATACACGCAAGCACAACTCTCACTTGTGTGTGTGTAAGGCAGTGAGCAGACAGAGTGCGACGGAGGCATATTTCTGAGGCTGGTAGAAAGGTACCAGAGTGAGTCACGCTCCTGCATTTTCTGCCCCAGTAAACTTAGCCCACACAAACACACTCAGACTTTCAGGGTACAATAACTACATCGCCTGTTTTTCTAACACTAATATACAAGTTTGAACTCTGCCTATGGCTAAGAAAATACAGAACTCAGTACAGCTACATAATCCATAGCCTGGACACATACCCTATCACATACACTATCACACACACTGTCACACACACAATCACACACACTATCACATACACTATCACACACACTATCACATGCACTCACGCTCCCGAGACACACACACACAGGCCACCCCCGACCCAAACTTGGGTCGTGTGTGTTTAAACACGTGTTCAATGGTAAAATTTTGATGAACATGTTACATATTTAATCCGTATTTAGACGGGAAGGATCATAGAGGGAAATGGAGTAAACATGATGCTAACCCCAGGGGGTCCAGAGGAACATGGGAGAGCAGGGTTAACACAGGAGGGAGAGAGACTGTCTGTCCCATATTCCTATCATATCTCTATCATTCCCCCATCTTTATCGATCCTAAAAGGATCTGTTGGCTGTCATAATGCCACTGCAGCCCCTATCACTATCACTGTCTGAATAGAATAGAATAAACTGGACATTCATTTTCTCCTTCAAAACTCTACCAACATCTCTGTCAGGCCCACACTGCCCAGTGCCCACACCTGTACACACCTATCAGTCATACAAAACAACACCCCCTCCCCAAAAGATAATACCCCCCCCAATTCAAACTATAAAGCTTGTGCACCTGTACCCCAAGCCTCCCAGCCCTAAGGCACAGTGAGGAGACACACCTGATTTACCCTGTGAGAGGATGCAGCTCCCCCTCAGTCAACAACTGAATCATCACGTTTTGTCACCAAAGCCCCTGTGACCTGTATGCTCTAGTCGGCTGGCCCTCGCTACATATTCGTCACCAGACCCCCTGGCTCCGGGTCATCTATAAGTCTATGCTAGGTAAAGCTCCGCCTTATCTCAGCTCACTGGTCACTTGAACTTGTTCTCAACTAGCTTACCTGGTTAAATAAAGGTGAAATATATTATTTTAATAAAAAATCACGACATCATCGCTCCATCTCACCACTATCCATCAGCTCAATCAATCAATCAATCAATCAATCAATCAATCAATCAATCAATCAATCAATCAATCAATCAATCAATCAATCAATCAATCAATCAATCAATCAATCAATCAGTCAATCAATCAATCAATCAAATGTATTTATAAAGCCCTTCTTACATCAGCTGATGTCACAAAGTGCTGTACAGAAACCCAGCCTAAAACCCCAAACAGCAAGCAATGCAGGTGTAGAAGCTCTACTATCCATATTTTTCTCAAGAATGCATGTGGTAACCCAACCCAAACCCTGCTGACCGATACACCCCTTCCCACCCCAGGCAGACCATTAACGTTACCCTGCTGTACTGAAACCATTGTCCTAACGTTACCCTGCTGTATTGAAACCGTTGTCCTAACGTTTCCCTGCTGTACTGAGGACCAAAGCCCAGAGAGAAACAGGGAGAGGAGAAAGGAAGCGGACGGAGAGACTGGGGGAAGGAGGAGCCAGGAGGAACAGGGGGAAGGGGTCAGAGCTAGTAGAGAGGGGGGGGGGGGGGGGGGGGGGGGTGGTTGAGTCCAGTGTCTCTCCAGTAGACAGGCCTGTCAATCTGTCACTAACACACCCTGTAATTATTATTCAACATACAGACTATAACATATGCTACACTCTCTCTACTGCTCATCTCTCCTCTTCTCTGCCCCCTCCCTCCATCCCGTATATTTCTCTTTTTCTCCCTCTCTTATAGCATATGCTGCACATTCACAGCAGGGGGGGCAGGCAGAGGTCATCAATTAAACATGCAGTAGCCACACACACACACACACACCTGGTCTCCCAGTTAGTTGCCCTGTCATATAGACAGTATAATGACAGATGTGTGTATGCATGTGTGTATGTGTGTGTGTGTATGTATTGGGGGAGAGATATCCAATAAAAAGCTGTGTTTATTGGGGCCAAACGGGGAATCCACTGGGAGACACAGGACCACAGCTCATTAGGAAGTCTGAGCTGAATACAGAGGAAGACCAGGTGATTCCCATTAAACAGCACACTCTACTGGTCAGCATTTGAACTGCTGCTGAGGAGAGAACGGCCCTTTAGAGGAACAAAGACTAAAATATATTTATACCTTAGGAAGACACAACAAGACGTACCTGAACTCAGACATCATTACAGTGAAACTTTTGGCCCTGATGTGGAGACAATGTTGACAATTGCCTCTGACCCAGTTTTCTTCGTAGATATTTATTTTTTCTGCATGATTATGTGTGTGTGTGTGTGTGTGTGTGTGTGTGTGTGTGTGTGTGTGTGTGTGTGTGTGTGTGTGTGTGTGTGTGTGTGTGTGTGTGTGTGTGTGTGTGTATGTGTGTGTATGTTGCAACTAATACTACAGCTAATGACCTAGCATCACCGCCTCTAGGAGAGTATGTATCACACAGCTGTATTTTAATAACTAAAAATACACACAAACAATAGTAATTCACACACGCAGGCACACACGCAGGCACACACACACACACACACACACACACACACACACACACACACACACACACACACACACACACACACACACACACACACACACACACACACACACACACACACACACACACACACACACACACACACACACACACACACACAATTAACTGACAGCTGCTGTGATACATAAATGTGATATGTGCTATGTTTAGTTGTTCTACGTGGCAGTAATGACAGAGCATAGAGGGTCACCGATACACTTAGAGACATGTAATTGCTCCTCTGAGAAGGGAATAAGCATCAATCTGGCAATTTTCATCTCATACTGAGGACTAATTCAGTGTAATGGGACTGCTCAAAACACTGTAAAAAAACGATTTCAACTAAATATTATTAAGTAACTTGTTCCACAGGATATTTTTTTTTACTAAACTTTTTGGGCAAATTGTTACCTGAAAATGTTTAGTTGGCCCAAACTTAGCTACAGCTAAAATTCAGTCAATTTAAAATTATGTGTTTGCTCAAATTGGCTCATATGTTCATTCAACTGCAAATTATTATTTGCCGATCTTAACCCCCCAAAAAGGCTGTGGAACTACACTGAACAAAAATATAAACGCAACATGTAAAGTGTTGGTCCCATGTTTCATGAGCTGAAATAAAAGATCCCAGAAATGTTCCATATGCACAAAAATATTATTTCTCTCAAATCTTGTGATCAAATTAGTTTACATTCCTGTTAGTGAGCATTTCTCCTTTTCCAAGATAATCCATCCACCTGACAGGTGTGGCATTTGAAGAAGCTGATTAAAAAGCATGATCATTACACAGATGCAACTTGTGCTGGGGACAATAAAAGGCCACTTTTTAAAATGTGAGGTTTTGTCACACAACACAATGTATCTCAGGTTTTGAGGGAGTGTGCAATTGGCATGCTGACTGCAGGAATGTCCACCAGAGCTGTTGCCAGAGAATTTAATGTTCATTTCTCTAACATAAGCCTCTTCCAACACATTTTAGAGAATTTGGCAGTACATTCAACTGGTCTGACAACTGCAGTATGGCATCGTGTGGGCAATCGGTTTGTGAACAGGGTGGGGTTATGGTATGGGGAAGCATAAGCTATGGACAATGAACATAATTGCATTTTTTTGATGACAATTTGAATGCACAGAGACACTGTGACAAGATCCTGAGGCCCATTGTCGTGCCATTAATGTGCCGCCATTACCTCATGTTTCAGCATGATAATGCACGGCCCCATGTCTCAAGGATCTGTATAGAATTCCTGGAAGCTGAAAATGTCCCAGTAATTCCATGGCCTGCATACTCACCAGACATGTCACCCGTTGAGCCTGTTTGGGATGCTCTGGATTCAACGTGTACGGCAGAGTGTTCCAGATCCCGCCAATATCCAGCAACTTCGCACAGCCATTGAAGAGGAGTGGGACAACATTCCACAGGCCACAATCAACAGCCGGATCATCTCTATGCGATGGAGATGTGTCGAGCTGCATGAAGCAAATGGTGATCCACACCCCTACCATTTTTATTATGGTATCTGTGACCAACAGATGCATATCTGTTTTCCCAGTCTTGTGAAATCCATAGATTATGGCCTAATGAATTTATTTCAATTGACTGATTTCGATATATGAACTGTAATTGTTTTCAAAGTACACATTTGACACACATGATTATATTGTGCATGTTCATTTACCAGTAGTTATTATACAACATGTCCTTACCTGGGATTTGAACTCACAATGTATTGGTTCACAGCCTTCCATTCTTCCTGATACTCCACCATGTCTGTGTTTATAACTGATTTAACCTGTATTGTTACACTTTGCACTTCAAAGTAAATCTCAGCTCTGTTAAAAGTACATTCAAGAAAAACTATTTTTATGATCATGGCGATTAAGGAGTAACATTGAAAAATAGTAATATGCCCCAACCACATTACACACATTACACATTACAACAACTACACAGAAAAAACTAAATTGCTTAAATAAGTAAATAAAATCAAAGATGAGAGAATAGTCAGATTAACTGATAAATGACACAGACATGTTGGTGTAGCAGGAAGATCAGAAAGACATCAACCAAAAGGTTGTAAGTTCAAATCCCAGATAAGAACATGCTTGAATAATAATTACTGTGTAAATGAACATGCGCAATGCAATCTTTTGGGTCAAATATGTAAGTTGAAAATATTGTATGTTAAAAGCACTGCATTTGTGACCAGTTGTTTAGTTACAATCATTTATAGTTAAATTAACATATGAGACAAGTTGACAGAATTCTTGCCAGTTTTCTCAAGTCTGGGTAAGTTTGTTCACCTAACACTTGGACTGAAAAGTTAAGTAAAAGTACTAAAAGGCTGTGGAACCAGTTACTTAATAATAATTAGTTGAAACAACACAATCTTTGGGTGTTTTTCTTTACAGTGCAGATGGGTAGAGGAGACGTAATGGATACCAATCTGGAAACCACAGCTCTACATTTATCAAGGTACAGTATCTGAGCTCTGGAGTGGAAGGGAAAATACAGAATCTCAATCTCATTTTCAATTAGATTTTGTATAGAATCATTAGAATGTTTAGATAGAGTGCTCTAAACTGAACGTTACATTTATGTGTGAATATTCCGTATCTCTATCCTAATGTAGTCCAGTTTTACATATCCAACTACCGGACATATCCATATCTATTAAACTATCCAGTGTTCCTTCTTCTCGAATCCTCAGAGTTCCCAAGAAGAGCAATGGGATTATAGCTGCTAGCAAGGAGAGCTGAGTGTCATCGACCACTGCATTGGAACACCCTCCCACCACGATTCCCTGATCCTCCAGCCCAACACCTACAGCTCCTCCCCTCCTCTCCTTTCTTTTCAGGTCCAGCCCTGCAGCTAGTTTAACATCATCCTTCACATACATAAATACTACACTATTGTATGCTAGTGAGGATAGAGAGATTGAAAGTCCTCAAAGCTCATTCTGTCCCCATTCAGCTCAGGATTTGATACCAACTGCTGCAGTATGGGACTGCTTTCTATTATGCATGCATTGACGGATTGGGAACAGAAAATGTGCCGGGCCCATACACAGGCACATTTTTTACCTCGAGGAACCCCATTATTAGTCAAATAATTATAGTTTTGTGCAAAACCCTCAATTTCAACAGACTCAGTAGGCATAAGAGTGGCGCAGCAGTCTAAGGCACTGCATCTCAGTGCAAGAGGCGTCACTAAAGTCCCTGGTTCGATTCCAGGCTGAATTGGCCCAGCATTGTTCGGATTTGGCTGGGGTAGGCCGTCATTTTAAATAAGAATTTGTTCTTAACTGACTTGCCTAGTCAAATAAAATACAAATAAAAAAAGATAGACCAGCCCATCTGGCATTTGCCAGAACTGCCGCATGGCTAGTCCGTCCCTGGATGTACAGTATGTATGTCCATCTGTCTACAGTTCTCATAAGTGCAGGGTAAATGTGGAAGGTAGTGGTGTGTGTGACAGAGTACTGTTCTGGATGTGTGTGAGATCAATTTCTCCTCTGCTGCATTGGGCAGCAGTGTATGCAAATTATGAATTCGTTATTTGTGCACTTAAGCATAAAACCTGCAGTTGCAAATGCAGTGTATGCTAATATCACACTCTGCATAAGGATTACAGTGACTGAACACTGAAAAAGGTGCACTACAATGTGTGTTTATGCGCATGTCAGCAACTTGATTTCACAAGATTAATATTGTCTGAAAAGACAAAATATTCTCAGATTTGCAAAACAACATGCAATCAAGGTTAGCAACAGAGTTTATTTTGAGTCTTGCTGTCCTTCTCGTCAGTGTCAGGACATTGTCACCAGGCAAAAATATCCTAAAACGGTTCAGAGACATTCCAGGGGTTACAAGCATCAAATATGCTATATTTAACAGTTTCTGCCAGGATGAGAAACCCACCTAAAATAACATTGGGCTGCATTTAGAATTTTAACAGTCCATGCATTTCTGTTTGTGTCTGGGTCAGAGATTGAAGAGGACAGACGAGGGGATGCTACCAGTGGTGATGACTGCGTGGGCAGACACAGGGTGAGTTCAAGAGTCGCAGGAGAAAGGGGGAGGGAGGAGAGAGGGAGGTAGAGCAGAGGATTTGATGAGGATGAAAGAGTGTAAAGAACGGGTGATGGGGTGAGGTTGGAATAGAGAGGAGGAATGGTAAACGTGGTGAGGAAGGGGGAGAGTAGAGGATTTGATGATGAAGGAACGGAGAAAGGGAGGATAAGAATACTGTAGGTGATTGGTGGAAGGGGTGAAGGTTGAGTGGAGGGAGGAGAGCATGGAGCTATAGGAGGAAGAGAGGAGAGGATTGTGTCAAAAGGGGTGGAAGATAAGAGATGATATAATTCTCTTTCTGAAGGTGTGTGTGTGTGTGGGTGTAATAGCCTGTCCAGGCTCTGTAGACTGTGTGATAGGGTGATGTATGACACCTGCTATAAGCAAGGCTGACCTCTCTATTGGAGAGGTAACCCACCGGTGACAACACTAGTCCACTCCTCGTTCATCAACTTTATATGTGTGTGTGTTTATATGCATAGTTCTGATACAGTACATGTCCAGTGATGTCTTCAAATCATCACCCCCAGCTTCCCCATCCACCAGCATCCCCCGTACCCCCTGAACCTTCATCCCCCATCCTGAAAATAATAAAAAAGCCCTAGAACTGATTGCAACCAATAAAGCAGAACATTTGGTCACAGTGTTTCCATGACAACCTCTAACATTAAGCACGTCATTGGTTCGCTCATTCTGTTGATCTGTGGCACACACAGAGACCTAGTAGAGATCAGAGATTGTGTGTGTGTGTGTGTGTGTATGTGTGTGTGTGTGTGTGTGTGTGTGTGTGTGTGTGTGTGTGTGTGTGTGTGTGTGTGTGTGTGTGTGTGTGTGTGTGTGTGTGTGTGTGTGTGTGTGTGTGTGTGTGTGTGTGAGAGAGAGAGACCTGCAGTGCCGTGCTGCTTCAGACAGGCACAGTAGAGAGCAGAGTCACGTAGCTGCAGCATCAAAAAGATACAGACTGAGGATCAGTCAGTCACATGGCCTCCTACTGATCACAGCTCTCTCACATCACTACCACATTACTGTCTGCTGGTTTTCTTTCGCCTGGCACTTGGTTCCCTAAAATCCTTCTAAATCAGATGATGGTTTGAAAGAAAGAACATCCAGCAGACACCCAGGCCCCCTGAGGACCAGAGATGTCTGTCCCTACCCAGACTCTAAAACAAAATAACAAATTAGATCATAGATGACCGTCCCCACCTGCCAGACCCCTCGGTCTGTCTGAGACCAGCAGTGACCGCTGGGAGATGGAGTCTCTTGGCTCTGCCTTCAATATGGCCACCTGTCGTCTCTGTCTGCTCTAACCTTCACCTGCTGCCAGTGTGTGTATGTGTGTGTGTGTCGAGGGACGTTCCACCTCACTTGTAAGGCCAGTCCTCTCTAGATTTTCCTTTCACTCCTAATTATATTCAAACAGGCAGCGAGGCGGCCTATGGCGTCCTGGCCTAGCCACCTACCTCTCCTCTCCTTTTCTCTTGCCTCTTCCCTCTCTTCTCTCTGACCGGAACCATCCTGACCACTGTCTGCCCTCTAATGAACCAGGTGGAGGGAGGAAGGAACACACACACACACACACACACACACACACACACACACACACACACACACACACACACACACACACACACACACACACACACACACACACACACACACACACACACACACGTACACACACACACACACACACACACACACACACACACACACACACACACACACACACACACACACACACACACGTACACACACACGTACACACACGTACACACACACACACACACACACACACACACACACACACACACACACACACACACACACACACACACACACACACACACACACACACACACACACACACGTACACACACACAAGTACACACACACACACACACACACACACACACACGTACACACACACACACACACACACACACACACACACACACACACACACACACACACACACACACACACACACACACACACACACGTACACACACACACACACACACACACACAAACACACACACACACACACACACACACACACACACACACACACACACACACACACACACACACACACACACACACACACGTACACACACACACACACACACACACACACACACACACACACACACACACACACACACACACACACACACACACACACACACACACACACACACACACACACACACACACACACACACACGTACACACACACACACACAAACACACACACACACACACACAACACACACACACACACACACACACACACACACACACACACACACACACACACACACACACACACACACACACACACACACACACACACACACACACACACACACACACACACACACACACACACACACACACACACACACACACACACACACACACACACACACACACACACTGCCATCACCAAGCTTTAGGCTGACGTTTCTAGGGTTTACCTTGACATGTTTTATTGTTCTTTGCTGATTCAAGTATCAAACTATATGAAGCTGACAGCCACATACAAATAGATCTATGAACACAAGTTTGTGTAAAAAACAATGGTCATGTAGACGTATTCTAGTGCATGTACCAAGCAAGAAGGCAGTAACTGCCATCAAGAGTCAAAGGTCATGTCAGATGTCGGGGTCAAGATGAATAAATTAACACCTCATGGTAAGACAACAGATAATCATATCTCCAGTGATCTGTCTACAACTCACTTGGCTGGACAATGAAAAAACATTTAAGCCATTTTTCTCAGTTCCACTCTCTTCTTAGCGGGGCAACATACATTACCACAAGGGACAGACATGGTATGTGTGTGTACACTATAATATACAAAGTACATAGTGATTATACCTCCATAGTCTGGTGCAGATGCTGTAAGCTTCTGAGTCAAACAGGCAGAAACAGAGAGAGGGGGGGAGAAGGAGAGGGGGGGGGGGGTGTGGAGATGCAGCAAGAGACAGAGAGAGAGACAGAGAGAGAGAGAGAGAGAGAGAGAGAGAAAGAAAGAAACTGAAATAAAGAGTACAATACAGAACATTGAAGTGAGATGCTGTATAAGAATGTGTTTGTTCCAAGTACTTTTCTGGCTCCAATTGTAAGCAGTGAATGCAACATCAAATCCTTCCATTACTGAAAATACTGTAGTTCCAGTGACATCGTCCAGTTTGTGTGTGTGTGTTCTGAACTCTGCGTAGCTACAGAACTAAACAAAGAGACATTAAAGTACAGTCCAATGATGCTTGTTTTATTCAAATGTGATGCTTGACTGACCTGGATAACTGCCATGGCTACTGAATGGATAAGAGAGAGATAGAGATAGAGAGAGAGAGCGAGAGAGAGTAAGAAAGATGGAGAGAACGATGGAGAGATTGAGATAGAGAGAAAAAAGGGAAATAAAGAGATATGTTGTAGTGTACCAGTGGACTCTTATACGTGAATAACCCAACACAAACCCATGTAAATGTACAGTATTCTGTCATCATGTCTGACACTCCAGTCAATTAAATCCATGGAACTCCCCTTGGCTGTTTGGTTTGGCTTGGCTGGGATGGGATGGATATTGAGATGGCATCTATACATTTAGGGCTGGTTGGATGGATATTGAGATGGCATCTATACATTTAGGGCTGGTTGGATGGATATTGAGATGGCATCTATACATTTAGGGCTGGTTGGATGGATATTGAGATGGCATCTATACATTTAGGGCTGGTTGGATGGATATTGAGATGGCATCTATACATTTAGGGCTGGTTGGATGGATATTGAGATGGCATCTATACATTTAGGGCTGGTTGGATGGATATTGAGATGGCATCTATACATTAAAACTTCTTATGGCTGCAGGGGGCGTTACTGAGTAGCCAGCTAAATCGTGCCCATTTCAAACGGCCTCGTACTCAATTCTTGCTCGTACAATATGCATATTATTGTTATTATTGGATAGAAAACACTCTCTAGTTTCTATAGCCGTTTGAATTATGTCTCTGAGTGAAACAGAACTCATTCTACAGCACTTTTCCTCCCAGTGTGTCAGATTTCAGACATCTTGGCCTCTGGTTCCAGATCAGTTTTAAAAGTCTCTGTAAATCCTATGAGGATACAAACACTGCCCACGCCTTCCTCTAGATGTCAGTAAGTGGTGACAATTTGAATGGAGTCGATTGCGCAATCAGTGCCTCTATAAATGACCAAATACCGGAAGTAGCGTTCTTTTGGACCCTGCGCTCAACGCAAGAAGGACGTCGGACTTGGCTTTTTCCAAGCCTTTGTTTAGCCAGTAATATAGCGCCGGTCATGTTTTTACCCGTTATAGGTGTTAAAAACATCATACGTTAGTTAATTTAAACCGTTTTATAGCAATTTATATCCGTTTAGTGCGATTTTGAGGAAGTTCTATGTGATGCTCTTTGAAGCTTTGGGCACATTTCGGGGTCCCGGTCGAACGTTAGTGGGCATTTCGACGGACAGAGGACATCTTTCGACCAAAAGAAGATTAGACCCAAGAAAGGATACATTGCCCAAGAATCTGATGGAAGATCACCTCACAGTAAGAAATATTTAATATGATAATTCGTTGTTCTGTCGAAAAATTTTAAACGCATATTCCGCCATTTTGTTTGCTATAGCTTCGCTTGGCGAACCCTGTATTGCACAGTAAGGATAATTTTAGAAATGTAAATCAGCGATTGCATAAAGAACTAATTTGTCTTTCGATTCCTGTCAACCCTGTATTTTTTAGTCAAGTATATGATTAGCTATTGATTAAACTAGATCACTCTGAAAGATGGCGACCGACATTTTCAGGCATGTTTTGCTACTATTTTCATTGTATAACCACGGTTTTTTATGGCTAAATATGCACATTTTCGAACAAACTCTATATGTATGTTGTAATATGATGTTACAGGAGTGTCATCGGAAGAATTCTGAGAAGGTTAGTGAAAAAATTAATATATTTTGGCGATGATTACGTTATCGCTCTCTTTGGCTTGAATCGATGCTCTGGTAACGTTTGCACATGTGGTATGCTAATATAACGATTTATTGTGTTTTCGCTGTAAAACACTTAGAACATCTGAAATATTGTCTGAATTCATAAGATCTGTGTCTTTCCATTGCTGTGAGTTGTGTATTTTTAAGAAATGTTTTATGATTAGTAATTAGGTAATACACGTTGCTCTGTGTATTTATTCTAGTCGAGTTGTGATGGTGGGTGCAATTGTAAACTAGGATTTCTACCTGAAATATGCACATTTTTCTAACAAAACCTATCCTATACAATAAATATGTTATCAGACTGTCATCTGATGAGGTTTTTTCTTGGTTAGTGGCTATCAATATCTTTATTTGGCCGAATTGGTGATAGCTAGTGGTGGAGAGAAAAAATGGTGGACAAAGAAAAATGGTGTCTTTTGCTAACGTGGTTAGCTAATAGATTTACATATTTTGTCTTCCCTGTAAAACATTTTAAAAATCTGAAATGGTGGCTTTATTCACAAGATCTGTATCTTTCATTTGGTGTCTTGGACTTGTGATTTAATGATATTTAGATGCTACTATTTAATTGTGACGCTATGCTAGCGATGCTAATCAGTGTGGGGGGGGGGTGGGGGGTGTGTACCGATGTCGGGACAGCCCGCCTAACAGGTTAAGGGCTGGTTGGATGTATATTGAGATGGCATCTATACATTTAGGGCTGGTTGGATGGGGATTGAGATGGCATCTTGTCACGCCCTGGCCTTAGTATTCTTTGTTTCCTTTATTATTTTAGTTAGGTCAGGGTGTGACATGGGGAAGGTATGTGTTTTTGTATTGTCTAGGGTGGTTGTATGGTTTAGGGGGTTAAGTAGAGTAGATGGGTTTGTGTTTAGTGTAGGTGTCTAGCTGTGTCTATGGTTGCCTGAATGGTTCTCAATCAGAGACAGATGTCATTAATTGTCTCTGATTGGGAGCCATATTTAAGACAGCCATAGGCACTAGGTTAATGTGGGTAATTGTCTATGTTGTACGTTTGTAGCTTGTGTGTGCACTTACGTCTATAGCTTCACGATCGTTTGTTGTTTTGTTTCAGTTTGTTAAAGTGTTCGTTGCGTGTTTTTTCCTTTCTCTAAAATAAAAGAGAATGTATTTTGCACACGCTGCGCCTTGGTCCACTCTCTCTCAGCAAGACGATCGTGACAGAATTACCCACCAGAATCGGACCAAGCGGCGTGTAAAGCAGCAACAGGAGCAATACACAAAGGATTCATGGACATGGGAGGAGATACTGGATGGAAAGGGTCCTTGGGCACAACCGGGAGAATATCGCCTCCCTCGTGAAGAGCTGGAGGCAGCTAAAGCCGAGAGGAGGCGATATGAGGAGGCAGCACGGAAGCAAGGCTGGAAGCCCGCGAGTACAACCCCAAAATTTCTTGGGGGGGGGGGCTAAACGGGAGTGTGGCGAAGTCAGGTAGGAGACCTGCGCATACTCCCTGTACTTACCATGGAGAGCGAGAGTACGGGCAGACACCGTGTTACGCAGTAAAGCGCATGGTGTCTCCTGTACGTGTTCATAGCCCGGTGCGGGTTATTCCACCTCCCCGCACTGGCAGGGCTAGATTGAGGATTGAGCCGGATGTCATGAAGCCGGCCCAACGCATCTGGCCACCAGTGCGTCTCCTCGGGCCGGCTTACATGGCACTAGCCTTACGCATGGTGTCCCCGGTTCGCCTACATAGCCCGGTGCGGGTTATTCCACCTCCCCGCACTGGTCGGGCAACGGGGAGCATACAACCAGGTAAGGTTGGGCAGGCTCAGTGCTCAAGGGAGCCAGTACACCTGCACGGTCCGGTATTTCCGGCGCCACCTCCTCGCCCCAGCCTAGTACCACCAGTGCCTACACCACGCACCAGGCTTCCAGTGTGTCTCCAGAGCCCTGTTCCTCCTCCACGCACTCGCCCTATGGTGCGTGTCTCCAGCCCGGTACCACCAGTTCCGGCACCACGCACCAAGCCTCCTGTGCGTCTCCAGAGTCCTGTGCGTCCTGTTGCTGCTCCCCGCACTAGCCCTGAGATGCGTGTCCCCAGCCCGGTACCACCAGTTCCGGCACCACGCACTAGGCCTAATGTGCGTCTCCAGGGTCCAGTATGCCCTGTTCCTTCTCGCCGCACTAGCCTTCAGGTGCGTGTCCCCAGCCCGGTACCACCAGTTCCGGCACCACGCACCAGGCCTACAGTGCGCCTCAGCCGGCCAGAGTCTGCCGTCTGCCCAGCGGCGCCTGAACTGCCCGTCTGCCCAGCCCCATCTGAGCCATCCGTCTGTCCAGCGCCATCTGAGCCATCCGTCTGCCCAGCGCCATCTGAGCCATCCGTCTGCCCAGCGCCATCTGAGCCATCCGTCTGCCCAGCGCCATCTGAGCCATCCGTCTGCCCAGCGCCATCTGAGCCATCCGTCTGTCCCGAGCCATTAGAGCCGCCCGTCTGTCCCGAGCCGTCAGAGCCGTTCGTCAGTCAGGAGCCGCTAGAGCCGTTCGTCAGTCAGGATCTGCCAGAGCCGCCAACCAGCCAGGATCTGCCAGAGCCGCCAACCAGCCAGGATCTGCCAGAGCCGCCAACCAGCCAGGATCTGCCAGAGCCGCCAGCCAGCCAGGATCTGCCAGAGCCGCCAGCCAGCCATGAGCAGCCAAAGCCGCCAGCCGGCCATGAGCAGCCAGAGCCGCCAGCCGGCCATGAGCAGCCAGAGCCGCCAGCCGGCCATGAGCAGCCAGAGCCGCCAGCCGGCCATGAGCAGCCAGAGCCGCCAGCCGGCCATGAGCAGCCAGATCCGTCAGCCGGCCATGAGCAGCCAGATCCGTCAGCCGGCCATGAGCAGCCAGATCCGTCAGCCGGCCATGAGCAGCCAGATCCGTCAGCCGGCCATGAGCAGCCAGATCCGTCAGCCGGCCATGAGCAGCCAGATCCGTCAGCCGGCCATGAGCAGCCAGATCCGTCAGCCGGCCATGAGCAGCCAGATCCGTCAGCCGGCCATGAGCAGCCAGATCCGTCAGCCGGCCATGAGCTGCCGTCCCTCAGTCCGGAGCTGCCGTCCCTCAGTCCGGAGCTGCAGTCCCTCAGTCCGGAGCTGCCGTCCCTCAGTCCGGAGCTGCCGTCCCTCAGTCCGGAGCTGCCGTCCCTCAGTCCGGAGCTGCCCTCCAGTCATGAGCTGCCCTCCAGTCATGAGCTGCCCTCCAGTCATGAGCTGCCTTCCAGTCATGAGCTACCCCTCAGTCCGGAGCTACCCCTCAGTCCGGAGCTACCCCTCAGTCCGGAGCTACCCCTCAGTCCGGAGCTACCCCTCAGTCCGGAGCTACCCATCCGTCCGGTGGCGCCCTCTGGGATGGTCTTCAGTCCGGGACTTGCTACAAGGGTCGCCGCTCCAGAGGCGCCACCAAAGCGGGTATTGACAATGGTGGAGTGGGGGCCTCGTCCCGCGCCCGAGCCGCCACCATGATGGGGGCCACCCCGGACCCTCCCCTTCTGTTTCAGGTTCTGCGGCCGGAGTCCGCACCTTTGGGTGGGGGGGGGGGGTACTGTCACGCCCTGGCCTTAGTATTCTTTGTTTCCTTTATTATTTTAGTTAGGTCAGGGTGTGACATGGGGAAGGTATGTGTTTTTGTATTGTCTAGGGTGGTTGTATGGTTTAGGGGGTTAAGTAGAGTAGATGGGTTTGTGTTTAGTGTAGGTGTCTAGCTGTGTCTATGGTTGCCTGAATGGTTCTCAATCAGAGACAGATGTCATTAATTGTCTCTGATTGGGAGCCATATTTAAGACAGCCATAGGCACTAGGTTAATGTGGGTAATTGTCTATGTTGTACGTTTGTAGCTTGTGTGTGCACTTACGTCTATAGCTTCACGATCGTTTGTTGTTTTGTTTCAGTTTGTTAAAGTGTTCGTTGCGTGTTTTTTCCTTTCTCTAAAATAAAAGAGAATGTATTTTGCACACGCTGCGCCTTGGTCCACTCTCTCTCAGCAAGACGATCGTGACACATCTATACATTTAGGGCTGGTTGGATGGGGATTGAGATGGCATCTATACATTTAGGGCTGGTTGGATGGGGATTGAGATGGCATCTATACATTTAGGGCTGGTTGGATGGATATTGAGATGGCATCTATACATTTAGGGCTGGTTGGATGTATATTGAGATGGCATCTATACATTTTGGGCTGGTTGGATGGGGATTGAGATGGCATCTATACATTTAGGGCTGGTTGGATGGATATTGAGATGGCATCTATACATTTAGGGCTGGTTGGATGGGGATTGAGATGGCATCTATACATTTAGGGCTGCTTGGATGGGGATTGCACACTGAGCGAGATGGCTACGGTTGACTATGTGCCATGGCTGTCTGACCAATGTTATCCCCCAAATCCCTCCTAACCATCCTAACCCCCCACTAACTCTACCCTTGGCTCAGCTCACAGATAGATCTGGATAAACCTATTACAGAGATCAGATGACAGCTAATATGGAGAGAGAGAGAGAGAGAGAGAGAGAGAGAGAGAGAGAGAGAGAGAGAGAGAGAGAGAGAGAGAGAATTGGCGAGGGCACTAGAACAGTCTGTAGCACTCAGCCTCACCCTACTAGAATCTGAAGTCAAATGTCTAATGTTTGCTGATGATCTGGTGCTTCTGTCACCAACCAAGGAGGGCCTACAGCAGCACCTAGATCTTCTGCACAGATTCTGCCAGACCTGGGCAATGACAGTAAATCTCAGTAAGACCAAAATAATGGTGTTCCAAAGAAGGTCCAGTCGCCAGGACCACAAATACAAATTTAATCGAGACATCTGTCACGTTCCTGACCTGTTTTCCTTTGTCTTGTATTTATTTAGTTGGTCAGGGCGTGAGTTGGGTGGGTTTGTCTATGTGTGATTTTCTATGTTGGGATTTTGTGTTCGGCCTGGTATGATTCTCAATCAGAGGCAGCTGTCAATCGTTGTCCCTGATTGAGAATCATACTAAGGCAGCCGGGGTTTCACGTGTGTTTTGTGGGTGTTTGTTTCCGTGTTAGTGTTTTCACCACACGGTACTGTATAGGTTTCTGCACTTTGTTTATTTGTTTTGTATTTCAGTGTTCATTGTTCGTTATAATAAATCATCATGAGCACTAACCACTCCGCATATTGGTCTGATCCTTCTCGCCTCTCCTCGTCCGAGGAGGAGGAAGAATATGACAGCCGTTACAGAAACACCCACCACCAAAGGACCAAGCGGAGTGGAAAAAGACAGCAGCAGCAGCAGCAGCGCAAAAAGGAGAATTGGACATGGGAGGACGTTTTGGATGGCAAGGGTTGCTACACATGGGAAGAGATCCTGGCTGGAAAGGATCGCCTCCCATGGGAACAGCTGGAGGCAGCTCGGAGAGCAGAGGCGACCGGAGAGAGGAACCGGCGGTATGAAGGTACGCGGCTAGCACGGAAGCCCAAGAGTCAGACCCAAAAATTTCTTGGGGGGTGGGGCACACGCGGAGTGTGGCAAAGCCGGGTAGGATACCTGAGCCAACTCCTCGTGCTTACCGTGGAGTGAGAGGGCGTCGTACTGGTCAGACACCGTGTTATGCGGTGGAGAGCACGGTGTCCCCAGTACGCATGCTTAGCCCAGTGCGGGCTATTCCACCTCGCCGCACTGGTAGGGCTAGGTTGGGCATCGAGCCGGGTGTCATGAAGCCGGCCCAACGCATCTGGCCTCCATTGAGTCTCCTCGGGCCGGCGTACATGGCACCAGCCTTACAAATGGTGTCCCCGGTTCGCCAGCATAGCCCAGTGCGGGCTATTCCACCTCGCCGCACTGGCAGGGCTACGGGGACCATTCAACCTGGTAAGGTTGGGCGGGCTCGGTGCTCAAGAGCGCGTGTCCTCCTTCACGGTCCGGTAATTCCGGTGCCACCTCCACGTACCAGTCCTCCGGTGGCAGCCCCCCGTACCAGGCTGTCTCTCCGGGTTCTCTCTCCAGTTGCTCTCATCTGCCCAGCGCTGTCTGAGCTGCCTGCCTGCCCAGCGCTGTCTGAGATGTCTGCCTGCCCAGCGCTGTCTGAGCTGTCTGCCTGCCCAGCGCTGTCTGAGCTGCCCGACTGTCCTGAGCCGTCAGAGCTGCCCGTCTGTCCCGAGCCGCTAGAGCCGTCCGCCAGACAGGAGCAGTCAGTGCCGTCCGCCAGACAGGAGCAGCCAGTGCCGTCCGCCAGACAGGAGCAGCCAGTGCCGTCCGCCAGACAGGAGCAGCCAGTGCCGTCAGCCAGCCAGGAACCGCCAGAGCCAGCCAGCCAGGATCCGCCAGAGCCAGCCAGCCAGGATCCGCCAGAGCCAGCCAGCCAGGATCCGCCAGAGCCAGCCAGCCAGGATCCGCCAGGGCCAGCCAGCCAGGATCCGCCAGGGCCAGCCAGCCAGGATCCGCCAGTTCCGCCAGCCAGCCAGGATCCGCCAGGGCCGCCAGCCAGCCAGGATCCGCCAGAGCCAGCCAGCCAGGATCCGCCAGAGCCAGCCAGCCAGGATCCGCCAGCCAGCCAGGAGCTGCCAAAACCATCTGTCAGTCCGGTGCTGCCCCTCAGTCCGGTGCTGCCCCTCAGTCCGGGGCTGCCCCTCAGTCCGGAGCTGCCCCTCAGTCCGGAGCTGCCCCTTAGTCCGGTGCTGCCCTTTAATCCAATGGGGTTTATATGGAGGGTGGCCATTGGGAGGAAGCCACGGAAGCGGGGATTGACTATGGTGGGGTGGGAACCACGACCAGCGCCGGAGCCGCCACCGTGGACAGACGCCCACCCAGACCCTCCCCTAGAGTTTATGGTGGTGCGCCCGGAGTTCGCACCTTAAGGGGGGGGTTCTGTCACGTTCCTGACCTGTTTTCCTTTGTCTTGTATTTATTTAGTTGGTCAGGGCGTGAGTTGGGTGGGTTTGTCTATGTGTGATTTTCTATGTTGGGATTTTGTGTTCGGCCTGGTATGATTCTCAATCAGAGGCAGCTGTCAATCGTTGTCCCTGATTGAGAATCATACTAAGGCAGCCGGGGTTTCACGTGTGTTTTGTGGGTGTTTGTTTCCGTGTTAGTGTTTTCACCACACGGTACTGTATAGGTTTCTGCACTTTGTTTATTTGTTTTGTATTTCAGTGTTCATTGTTCGTTATAATAAATCATCATGAGCACTAACCACTCCGCATATTGGTCCGATCCTTCTCGCCTCTCCTCGTCCGAGGAGGAGGAAGAATATGACAGCCGTTACAACATCGTTGCCCGAGTGCACACAAAAAACTATACATACCTTGGACTAAACATCAGCGTCACAGGTAACTTCCACAAAGCTGTGAATGATCTGAGAGACAAGGCCAGAAGGGCCTTCTATGCCATCAAAAGGAACATAAAATTTGACATACCAATTAGGATCTGGCAAAAAATTACAATAAAAAATAATTGAATCAGCCCTTTATGGTTGTGAGATCTGGGGTCTGCTCACCAACCAAGAATTCACAAAATGGGACAAACACCACATTGAGACTCTGCATGCAGAATTCTGCAGAATTTTCTGTGTACAACATAAAACAACAAATAATGCATGCAGAGCAGAATTAGGCCGATACCCTCTAATTATCAAAATCCAGAAAATAGCCGTTAAATTCCACAACCATCTAAAAGGAAGCGATTCCTGGAGAAGAGAAGAGAGAAGAGAAGAGTGGAGGAGAGTCCCCTAAGCAAGCTGGTCCTGGGGCTCTGTTCACAAACAGACCCCACAGAGCCCCAGGACAGCAACACAATGAGACCCAACCAAATCATGAGAAAACAAAAAGATAATTACTTGACACATTGGAAAGAATTAACAAAAAAACATAGCAAACTAGAATTCTATTTGGCCCTAAACAGAGAGTACACAGTGGCAGAATACCTGACCACTGTGACTGACCCAAACTTAAGGAAAGCTTTGACTATGTACAGACTCAGTGAGCATAGCCTTGCTATTGAGAAAGGCCACCGTAGGCAGACCTGGCTCTCAAGAGAAGACAGGCTATGTGCACACTGCCCACAAAATGAGGTGGAAATGAGCTGCACTTCCTAACCTTCTGTCAAATGAATGACCATATTAGAGACACATATTTCCCTCAGATTACACAGATCCACAAAGAATTCGAAAACAAACCCGATTTTGATAAACTCCCATATCTTCTGGGTGAAATACCACAGTGTGCCATCACAGCAGCAAGAGTTGTGACCTTTTGTCACAAGAAAAGGGAAACCAGTGAAGAACAAACACCATTGTAAATACAACCCATATTTATGTTTATTAATTTTCCCTTTTGTACTTTAACCATTTGCACATCGTTACAACACTGTATATATACATAATATGACATTTGTAATGTCTTTATTATTTTGGAACTTCTGTGAGTGTAATGTTTACTGTTCATTTTTATTGTTTATTTCACTTCTGTATATTATCTACTTCACTTGCTTTGGCAATGTTAACATATGTTTCCCATGCCAATAAAGCCCCTTGAATTGAATTGAACTGAATTGAGAGAAAGAAAGAGTGAGAGAGAGAGTGAGTGTGTGAGAGAGAGAAATAGTGAGTATGTGGGCAATAGATTGAGAAAGAGTGAGAGAGAGTGATACAGATGGAGAGTTACAAACCTCAACAGCTAAATTAAAGAGAGAGAGAGAGAGAGAGACAGCCTGGAACCATCAACACAGGGGGTTAGATGGAAGACAGGGGGACGAGTGTAGCAGTGTGTGACAACACCATCAGGTCATCTGATTGGATTAAACCCTGCAGAACTGGTTGTGGACTCATACACAGTGCCGAGGGAAGATAGGCTTCCCCAAGTATTTGACCAATATTTTTTTTTTGGAAATGGTAAAATGATTTATCTTTCGCCTCTGTGTTTTCATAATTTTCCATCAACTTGCAAGCGGTTGAATCTCACCAGAGAAATCATTTGAACAATGGAAACAGTGCCCCTCTGTCTCAGTAAGTGTAGCCCATGTATCTGATGCTGTCTGGACCAAAATAGTATGACATGTTGCTGCCATAGCATTTGATTGATTGATGCCAGCAAGCATTTGAACTCCCTTGATACTTTTTAAAATAAAATAATTAGCCAATCAGCATTGAGCTGAGCTCAACTGTGGGTTGTCCTGGTGCAGCAAAACACCCCCCGAGGGAGGCCAGTTTGGACTTGGCTTCACACAAATCAAATATGGACTTTCTCAGCAAAACATATTTTTCAAAAAACATGTCTGCTTCTACTCTGCTTGTGTTGATGTCCTTCAGTTGCTAGCTTGTTAATCAGCAACTTCCAAAGCCATGGATAGATACATGGATTTGGACTTGTTTTTGACTTAATTCTTTGTACGGCCAATGATTATGACAGTGATTCTGATCTAACCATAAATGAATATGTTGTGTCACTGGCCTGAGATGATTAAAGTTCAATATGTAGCCTAGTAGGCTCACGTTAACCTTTCTGAACCACCCATCCCGGTATCGGGATAATTGTTATCAGCAACGCTGAATAGCATAGTGCCACAGTCAAATAATATTACTAGAAAATATTCATATTCATGAAATCACAAGTGCAATATTGCAAAACACAGTTTAGCCTTTTGTTAATCCACCTGTCGTCTGTTTACAGTGAAAGCAATACAAGCGTTTGTGTAAGTTTATCGATCGCTCGACAAAACATTAAGTACACTTAGCATCAGGTAACT
>NC_052327.1:30768984-30846484 GCF_016432855.1 Salvelinus namaycush
AATTCCAGACCACTGGCAATCTACCTAGGACAGGTCATCCCACCAAATGCAGCCCAAGAGCTGACCGAAAGATGCTCATAGAAGTCTGTAAGAACCCCAGGGCAACATCAAGGGAACTACAGGTCTCTTTGCCACAATCAATGTTGAAGTGCATGAGTCAACTGTCAGAAAGAGACTGCACAAACTTGGCCTACATGGGAGGTCAGGAAGGAAGAAGCCTCTGCTCTCAAAAAATAATATCAAGACATGACTGACGTATACCTGGATGTGCTCTGGACAGATGTGTCAAAGGTGGAGTTGTTTGGCGAAAACAAAACACTGCCTTTGAACAGAAGAACATCATACCAACTGTAAAGCATGGAGGCGGTGGCATTATGGTTTGCTGCTGCTTTGCTGCCTCACGGCCTGGCCAACTTGCCATCATTGAGTCAACCATGAATTCCATATTGTACCAGAGAATTCTTGACGAGAATGTAAGGCCATCTGTCAAAAAGCTGAAGCTGAACCGAACATGGATCTTGCAACAGGACAATGATCCAAAATAAACAAGCAAAGCTACAACAGAATGGCTCAAAAAGAAGAAATGGAGGGTTATGGAATAGCCGAGTCAAAGCCCAGGTCTCAATCCTGTTGAAATGCTGTGGAGGGACTTGAAGCGGACTGTGCATGCAAGAAAGCCCTCGAACATGACACAGCTGAAGCAGTACAGTAAAAATCCTCCCAGTCGATGTAAAAGACTGATAAACAGTTACAAGAAACGGCAACATGAAGTTATTTCAGCCAAAGGAGTCAATTGAAGCTAGGGGTGTACTTATTTGTTCCACACTATTGAATTGCATTTCTGTAGATTTTTTTCTGAATACATTTTTGCAAAGCATAATCTTTCAGTGTCATTTGTTAAATCAGGTTACCTTTATCTGTCAATAGTGTTGAAGTGAAGTGTCACGGTACGCCGTTTCGGCCCAGGGTACCCTGCGCCGGCTCTGCGTGCTGTGTCTCCGGGGCGCTGGGAGGGTGCAGTGCGCCCTATGCCTGCGCTCCTCCCGTGCCGGGCGAATGTGGGCATTGAGCCTAAGGGAGAGGTGCAAGTGGTATGCACCAGATCTCCAGTGCTCCCCCACAGCCCGGTTCAACCTGTGCCTGCACTCTGGAGGGTCCGGGCTAAAGTGGTCATCCAGCCTGGTTTAGTGGTGCCAAGGCTGCGCACCAGAGCTCCAGTGCTCCCCCACAGCCCGGTCCATCCGGTGCCTCCTCCACGCACCAGGCCTCCTGTAGGTCTCCCTAGTGGGTCCTGTGGCAGCCCCACGCACCAGGCTGTCTCTCCGTCTCCTCCCTCCAGGTTCTCTCTCCAGTCCGGAGCTGCCAGAGCCGCCCGTCAGTCCGGAGCTGCCAGAGCCGCCCGTCAGTCCAGAGCCGCCAGAGCCGCCCGTCAGTCCGGAGCCGCCAGAGCCGCCCGTCCGTCCGGAGCCGCCAGAGCCGCCCGTCAGTCCGGAGGCGCCAAAGCCGCCCGTCACTCCGGAGCCGCCAGAGCCGCCCTTCACTCCGGAGCCGCCAGAGTCGCCCTTCACTCCGAAGCTGCCAGAATCGCAGCCCCTCAGTCCAGAGGCGCCCCTCAGTCCGGTGGCGCCCTCTACAAGGGTCTTCAGTCTGGGGCCCGCTGCGAGGGTCCCTGCTCCAGAGGCGCCACCTAAGTGGGCCAAGACTGAGGTGGAGCGGGGTCTACGTCCCGCACCAGAGCCGCCGCCGTAAAGAAGGCCCACCCGGACCCTCCCCTTTAGAGTCAGGTTTTGCGGCCGGAGTCCGCACCTTTGGGGGGGGGGGGGTACTGTCACGCCTTGACCTTAGTTATCTTTGTTTTCTTTATTATTTTGGTTAGTTCAGGGTGTGACAAGGGTGGTATGTGTGTTTTAGTCTGGTCTAGGGTTTTTGTATGTCTAGGTTGTGTGTGTAGTCTAGGCATACGTAGGTCTATGGTGGCCTGGATTGGCTTCCAATCAGAGGCAGCTGTTTATCGTTGTCTCTGATTGGGGATCCTATTTAGGTTGCCATTTTCCAGTTTGGTTTGTGGGTGATTGTCTATGTTGATGTTGCATGTCTGCACTCGTTATTATTAGCGTCACGTTCGTTTGTTATTTTGTATAGTTTGTAATAGTTTGTTTCGGTGTTCTTTCGTTGTCATTAAATAAGATGTATTCACATCACGCTGCGCTTTGGTCTCCTCACTACGACGATCGTGACATGAAGATTATATATCCATCTGTCCAAATATGCACTTACTTTTTTACATGACTGTATATATCTTTTATTATTTTTATTATTATGCAGTAGCTAGGTAGCATTTTGATCTGTGGGAATTCTAGGTATTATGGGATCGACTGAATGGAATACCCCTATAATGTACACTATATATGCAAAAGTATGTGGAAACCCCTTCAAATTAGTGGATTTGGCTAATTCAAGCACAACCCATTGCTGACAGGTGTAAAAAATGTTCTACATAGCCATACAATCTCCATAGATAAACATTGGCAGTAGAATGGCCTTACTGAAAAGCTCAGTAAGCCTAAGATCACCATGCGCAATGCCAAGCATCGGCTGGAGTGGTGTAAATCTCGCTGCCGTTGGATTTTGGAGCAGGGGAAACACGTTCCCTGGAGTGATGAATCACTCTTCACCATCTGGCAGTCCGACAGACAAATCTGGGTTTGGCGGATGCAAGGAGAACACTACCTGCCCCAATGCGTAGTGCCAACTGTAAAGTTTGGTGGAGGAGGAATACCGGTCTGGGGCTGTTTTTCATGGTTTGGGCTACACCCATTCATTCCACTGAAGGGAAATCTTAACGCTACAGCATACAATGACATTCTAGACGATTCTGTGCTTCTAACTTTGTGGCAACTGTTTGAGGAAGGCCCTTTCCTGTTTCAGCATAATAATGTCCCCGTGCACAAAGCGAGTTCCATACAGAAAAAAAAAAAAAATCGAGAATTGTGTGGAAGATATTGACTGGCCTGCACAGAGCCCTGACCTCAACCCCATCGAACACCTTTGGGATTAATTGCAAGTCTAGTGGAAAGCCGTCCCAGAAGAGTGGAGGCTATTATAGCAGCAAAGGGGGGGAAACAAACTCCATATGAATGATTTTTGAATGAGATGTTCAACAAGCAGGTGTCCACATACTTTTGGTCACGCAGTGTATATATATATATACAGTACCAGTCAAAAGTTTGGACACACTTACTCATCCAAGGATTTTTCTTTCTTTTTAATATTTTTTACATTGTAGAATAATAGTGAAGACATCAAAACTATGAAATAACACATATGGAATCATTTAGTCACCAAAGCAGTGTTAAACCAATCAAAATATATTTTATATTTGAGATTCTTCAAAGTAGCCAGCCTTTGCCTTGATGACATCTTTGCACACTCTTGGCATACTTGTCTGTGTCTGTAGAGGGGACCTACAAGGTGAAGCCTCGCCTCTGTGCTCCTAGCGTCATCTCAGCGTTACCATGGCAACATCATCATTCAACGATGAGAGAGCGAGAGAACGACTGAGACCATGAGAAGAGAAAATCTCTGAATCTGGGAAATCTCTGAATCATAGTATTGAACAACATCCTGACATTCCTATCTTATTTAAAGATTCAAAGACAGGATCAGTCCTAATGTGCCATCACAGAAGCAAATCTTAGTAGTTAGTAAATAGTTAGGACACTATTTAGGTTTCTGCCAATTTGAAATCTGCTAATCTTAATAGCGTGCTTGCTGTATAACCACACTGTTGCTGGTTCAATACCTGCTCTGACTCAAACGCTACAGTGATGAGAGACAGTCCCGTAGTACTGGAGAGTATAAGGAGATTAATTAGCAGGATGTCTTTAGCCTGGATTCTCTCTGACCTAGTTACACTCACAGCACTAGGAATTCAATTAAACCGTCTGCACACACACACACACACACACACACACACACACACACACACACACACACACACACACACACACACACACACACACACACACACACACACACACACACACACACACACACACACACACACACACACACGCACACACACACACGCACACACACACACACATCCACACCCACACCAAAGGAATTACCACAGAGGGTCATTAGTATCACTGTGCCATTTAACTCAAGGTTAAATTATATCCTTGCTATAGCAGCCTAGATTAAAATGTATAACACGTTGTGATCTGAAATTACCCTCAAAGTAATGACCTACACCCTGGCATTCATGACTTTATGGATTTAACATTATGTTAGTTGGAGTTATACTTATGCTGGAAATGTGAACCTTTGGTTACTATAGAAGAGACATATGATATTAGTACTAATGTAGAGCTGTAAACCAGGTGTGTGTGTGTGTGTGTGTGTGTGTGTGTGTGTGTGTGTGTGTGTGTGTGTGTGTGTGTGTGTGTGTGTGTGTGTGTGTGTGTGTGTGTGTGTGTGTGTGTGTGTGTGTGTGCACGTGAGAGTGTCTGAATTGCTATCCCTACAATTACCACTGGTGGCTGTGGGACCAGTAATTGATTCGTGCCGACAACCAGGCAATTTACTGCAACACTGATACACTATCGATTTACCACTGTGACTGGACGACACAGACATCACTGCCCAATAACGCACAGAGACGGTCAATACCTAGAAAACCTCTGTAACACAATTGGAATACTCATCTCAACTTCACCAATACCAATTACAAAAGTATATCTTAAAATTAAGTATAACTCCAAAATAAAACCCATGTTAAACCAAGTCTAAATCTATCCAACACATCTCTAAACCTCATATTTTAAGCATCTACCGTAACAGTGAATAACTCAACAACTCAATTCAACAGCGGTCTAGGACTCATCTTGTCTCTCCAGTCCTCCAGAGGTAAAGTAGGGTTAAATACAGACCTCTGGAAAGGAATCCAATACGGAAGAATAATGGAGACGACATAATCGACTGATTGTGTTCCCTCTCTTCCTACTTTCATTCTCTCTCCTTCTCTCACCGCAATTCCCTTTTCATTCTACCAACACTCTCTCTGTGTCACCCTCTTTCTCTCACTTTCCCTCGCTTGCTCACTCTCTTGTCTTCCTCTCTGTATCTTCTCTATCTCATTGTTTCTTATTTATCTCCCCATGACTCAGTCTCCTGCTCTGTAAATCTCCATCTTTACAATCACAATTTTCTCTCATTCAATCTACATTTCCACCTGAATCCCTTCCCAATGTTTTTAATTGGGCACTGCTACAATCTGTGGACCATCTCTGATATCACTGGGTTGACTCCTAGGGGTTACGTGTCATACATCTTGATGTAGTACACCATTTGCGCATTTGCACGTGCATGAGTGACTCCCACGGAATGGAATTTAGCTGCTCACTTACAAACTATGGTAACTGGTCTACAAACGTACACACACACACGCACAGAGGTTTCTAGAATATGTAAATAACTTTATAATGACGCTAATTAACATATCATTATGCAGACCCATTTAGATCTGGATTAATGTTAATACGAGGTTTTTAAGGGGAATAGCTAATTCGACCACATTATTCCACCATATGATTATTATATGGTCCACAACACAATCACCCATAAAGACAAGCCAATTCACACAACTATGTGAATGCCCCACACACACACACACACACACACACACACACACACACACACACACACACACACACACACACACACACACACACACACACACACACACACACACACACACCAACTCAGGACCTCAGACTGGGGCAAAGGTTCACCTTCCAACAGGACGACAACCCTAAGCATACAAGCAAGATAACATACTTGTCGCTTTGGGTCTCTGAATGTCCTTGAGTGGCCCAGCCAGAGCCCGGACTTGAACCCGATTGAACATCTCTGGAGAGACCTGAAAATAGCTGTGCAGCAATGCTCTCCATCCAACCTGCCAGAGCTTGAGAGGATCTGCAGAGAAGAATTGGAGAAACTCCCCAAATACAGGTGTGCCAAGCTTGTAGTATCATACCCAAGAAGACTCGATGCTGTAATCGCTGCCAAAGGTGCTTCAACAAAGTACTGATTAAAGGGTCTGAAGACTTGTGTAAATGTGATATTTCAGTTTTAAATTTGTTTATAAATTACCTGTAAAACAGATTTTTTTTTAATCTCTGCCCAATGAGCAAATTGAGTAGTAATCTCTTTGGGTAATGTGTTGAGTCTGGCAATTAAGGAGAATGATGTTGCAGAAATGTTGTATTTGAAGCACCACTCCCTGCAGTTTCCATGATGTTGCTACGGTAATCAAGCTGTTTTTACCATCCCTGTTAATGTCGCTTCTGCGGAGAGATCGTTTTCTAAACTAAAACTCATAAAGAACTTCCTAAGAAGTATTAGGCTCTCGGTCTGATATGGACTGTTGAGCACCTGAGTAAGCTCCACTCACTGCACTGGCGCCTTTGTAGCCTTGACCACTGCATTTAGTCACCGATATCCCCTTAAATCCCCTTAAAAAAATTTAAGTCACTTTTTCTGTCACATTCCTGAAACACAAGAAACAAACACTCAGCATCCAAGTACATATGGAAATTAAAAAGGTTTATGAATCATTTTTGGGAGGGTTACTGTCAAAATGATGGACATCAATGACAGAAGCATGGGCACCCAAAGCTCGTGGGCCCCTCCACCTTGTGGGGGCTGCGGGGGTGTCCGGTACGCCAGTGATGCTTGTGTTTACTGAGAAAACGTTAGAGAACAAAGGTGAAATGTTCCTTCCAGTCAATGCAATCGCATTATCACGCTATTTCTATTCATGAGATTGTTAGAGTATACTGTATATGAAATCAAATGTTATTCGTCACATGGTCTTAAACAACAGGTGTAGACTAACAGTGAAATGCTTACTTACGGGCCCTTTCCAACAATGCAGAGAAAAAGAGAAATAGAAAAGTTAAATACGTAATAATAAACGTGATAATAAATACACAATGAGTAACGATAAATTACCTTCATACCACAGCGTTGTTGAGTACTTTGGCTGGAAGGGCATTCTAGTATAGGCATTAAGTAAGGGATTATCAACGAGGGACTATGCATTCTATGGAAAATAATGAACAACATGGAAGGTGTGTTCCACGACACGCTAGCGGAATGGAACTGACATTCTACGCACATAGAGCCCCAACTTGATTATCTCTTTTATACCCTGGCTATAATTTAACACATTTCCCGCTAGAAATGTGTTCATTTATCGGTAGAAATGTGTTCAACATCTACTGAAGCAGCTAGCAAGTTTACTAGATAGCAACATTATTTGCCGTGGTAACCAAACAAACAGACTTGCTAGTTTAGCTAACCAAACCATCAGTCCTATCTTGCCATTATGAAAATCGAATTCAACAATTCCAATAATGTTTTCAATTCGTCTTTTGCTTTTAAAAGCAGCTCAAACATAGAACATGTAGGAATGAACTATAGCCATTGAATTCTACCGTGCAAACATACTGTGCATTATAGGGAAATAACGCACACTCTAGAATTCCCTTCAAGCCAATCAGAAACAAGTATTCAACAATGTCATGGCATATTTAAGCAATAAGGCACGAGGGGGTGTGGTACATGGCCAATATACTACGGCTAAGGGCTGTTCTTAATGCGCAACGCAACGCAGAGTTGGCCATATACCACAAACCACAAACCCCCGAGGTCCCTTATTGCTATTATAAACTCGTTACCAATGTAATTCGAGCAGTAAAAATACATGTTTGGTCATACCTGTGTTATACGGTCTGATATACCACGGCTGTCATCCAATTAGCATTCAAGGCTCAAAACACCCAGTTTTAAAGTGTAGAGAATCATTGCACCATCTAAACTGCTGTGAAATATATTTTTAATAACCAAAAATATTTGTATTTTCAGCTTGCTTGAAGCTGGTGTACAAAACTGAAAGTAAAAGATGCAAAAATGAAACTTAAGCTTGGGTTAGCATAGAAATAGCACACATAGAACAGATCTATCACTCTTAGATTTGCTTTCAATGAGAATGACACATCTATAACTCTAATTTCAATGTGAATGTGGTCGAGTTGCCCAAAAAGTTACGTATTGCTGCTTTAATAACAATTCAAAATTGAGGAGTAGAAGCTATTTATAACAAATGTTTTTATATTTTTGAACGTTTTATTAAAGTCACTTCCTGAATTGATTGCCTTCAATTCTAATTGACCCCAGCCCTGCAACCCTGTGTGTCATTGTAAAGCGTCTGTGTGTAGCTGGTGAGATGAGTCAGGCGCAGGACAGCAGATATGAGTAATGAAAGCAATTTTACTCAAATATATGACAATACACGTCGTAGAAATACAAGGCCACAAATACGGACCGCAATACAATAAACAATTACTCACAAACCAACATGGGGGAACAGAGGGTTAAATAATGAACAAGTAATTGGGGGATTGAAACCAGGTGTGTAAGACAAAGACAAAACAAATGGAAAATGAAAAGTGGATCAGCGATGGCTAGAAGGCCGGTGACGTAGACCGCCGAACACCGCCCGAACAAGGAGAGGGACCGACTTCGGTGGAAGTCGTGACAGTCATCATACACATGTCATCATTCCATAAAACACCCTCTATACACCCTTCACCTTAAATCATGTCTGTATACACCCTATACCCTACCTGTATACCCCCTCTAAAGCCTTTCTGTCTCCTGTTCTCTCCTCCTTTCCCCTGGGAACCAATGGCTTAAACTTTACCAAGTGCCCTACACTGATCTACAATGGCTTTATGTCTGTAATAAAACACTAGGCTGTGTGTGCATGTGTTTAAACGAGCAGAGATGCACTTGTGTAAAATCCACAGCACAGACAGACATAGTAAACGTGTAATTTTCTGTGTTTCAATTAAAGACTGCAATTACATTCTACAGAAGACATGCTAATGGCTTATGCCTGTTAGCTGCTGCTAAACAAGCTGCAGAAAGCACAGGAATTAATAGCAGCAATTATCAATTAGAAGACATCACAGAAGGAAAATATATGTTTAAGTGATTCTCCTTTCTAAACGATGTCTCCAGCTTGTGATGGATATTTTCTAACAGACGTGATCAATGTGAGACTTGTTAAGACTTGACATTCATGCATTAGGCTATTATTAATGGGCATTCTGAGTCGTTTCAGTGAGCCGGACATTTTGGCTCTGTTCACCAAAAATAACTCCCAAATGACTCTTTGTTCAGTAGTGCTTAACAATTGACAATTGATAAAAAAAGATGAAAAATAGCAACATGTAATGTAAAGCCTAAATGGTTGCCTACCATTATGTCAGATCGTGAAATATAAGTTCAAATAAGTGTTTACCTGATGAAATTAGATTGTGTGTAAACAAACATTACATTTTTTATTGTACACACTGTCAAATCGAGCTAGGATCAGAATAAGGCTCTTTCCTCACTACCTACTGTTCCTGCAGTGAGGAATTACCATCTTCAGAGAATGTTTTTGTCACGCCCTGACCTGAGATATCTCTGTTTTCTTTATATTTTGGTTAGGTCAGGGTGTGACTAGGGTGGGTACGCTAGTTTTTGTATTGTCTAGGGTTTTTTGTAGAGTGCTGGTAGAGTTAGTAATTCTTATTACAATTTCCTCTGGCAAATGTAACCACACTTTCCACATGGCTTGTTCAATTTAAATGAATTGAATGATAGAGAGATAACGTCACATTCAATGTTCATTGGTTAGATCATTGTTCATGGCAGTGGTCTGAAGGGAGCGACCCAGTAAGTCAATATGTGACTTTGTCACACTTTTACAGCTAACTCAATCTCCCACCACACAGAACAGCTGCTTGCTCATATAGCTTCTCTGTTAACGCGGGTGAATAGCTTCGACTTGAGAGATATGAATTGTGTGTGTGTGTGACATTGTCTGTTATATATTTCCTTACATTCCCTATTATATGAGATCCAATCTGGCTTTAGGAAATCCCATTCCACCGACACTTGCCTACTATATCTAACTCACCACATAAGGAAGGGAGTAGACAGAGTGACATTTTGTGGTATGGTTATGTTAGATCTCCAAAAGGCGTTTGATACAGTGGATCATGATATTCTGTTAATCAAACTAAGAGCCATGGGCTTTAACAACTTAGCAGTAAAATGGGTTAGCTCTTATCTGCAAGGAAGAAAACAGATCGTGGATGTGGATGGGACCCTGTCTAAACCCAAAATCTAGAACCATGGGAATGTGCTGGGTCCAATTTTCTTTCTATTGTATTTAAATGATCTTAAATCTGCCTTTACATGTGACCTTTTCCTCTATGCAGATGATTCTGCACTGCTGGTTTCCCACAAAGACAACAATGTGGTTGAGAAAGCCCTCAGTGCTGAACTTCTGAAAGTCAGTAAATGGCTGTAGGACAATAAACTGTCACTTCACTTTGGAAAAACAGTCCATCTTGTTCGGGTCCAACATTAAACTGAGGAAATCTCCTGATTTTAAGGTGGTAGTAGGTGACATAGTAGTTACAGCAAAAGATTCTGTTAATTATCTTGGATGTGTGCTAGATAACCATCTGACAGGGAGAGCATGGCACAAAAAGTTCTCCAAAGTGAACCATAAAATTAGATTTCTGGCAAGAACCTCCAAATATCTGGATAGGAATGCAATGGGGACATTGGCAGGGGCTCTTGTTCAGTGCCACTTTGACTATGCATGCTCTTCCTGGTACAATAGTGCCCCCAAGATAATACAAAATAAATTGCAGACATTAGAACAAATGAATCAGGATTATTCTTAAACTTCCAGCACTTACGCATCTTGACCATTCCCTCTTTGAAAGCCTTAAATGGCTCAAAGTGGAAGAGAGAGTCTCTCAGATTAAATTGTGTCTTGTACATAAGATTATCCACTGTTCTGTGTCCTCTTGCTCAGTTGTGCACTGGGGCATCCCACTCCTCTTTCTATTCTGGTTAGAGCCAGTTCGCGCTGTTCTGTGAAGGCAGTAGTACACAGCGTTGTACGAGATCATCAGTTTCTCAGCAATTTCTCGCATGGAATAGCCTTAATTTCTCAGAACAAGAATAGACTGACAAGTTTCAGAAGAAAGTCTTTGTTTCCGGCCATTTTGAGCTTGTAATCGAACCCACAAATGCTGATGCTCCAGATACTCAACTATTCTAAAGAAGGACAGTTTTATTGCTTCTTTAATCAGCATAACAGTTTTCAGCTGTGCTAACATAACTGCAAAAAGGTTTTCTAATGATCAATTAGCCTTTTAAAATGATAAACCTGGATTAGCTAACACAACGTGCCATTGGAACACATGAGTGATGGTTGCTGATAATGGGCCTCTTGATGCCGATGTAGAAAAAATCTGCCGTTTCCAGCTACAATAGTCATTCACAACATTAACAATGTCTACACTGTATTTCTGATCAATTTGATGTTATTTTAATGGACAAAAAATGTGCTTTTCTTTCAAAAACAAGGACATTTCTAAGTGACCCCAAACTTTTGATTGGTAGTGTATATTTTTTATTGTCTAATGAATTCAATCAATCAATCAGTCAATCAATCTGTCAGTTCTATTGAGACTGAGGGAGAACTTCAATTCCATGGGTGGAATTAAATCACTATGCGTTGCTCTAAGGGTACAAAGTATGGCTGGGAATTGCCAGGGACCTCACCATATGATATTATTCTGATACTTAGGTACCGATACGATGTATTGCGATTCTATGTGTATCACAATTGATCACAATGCTTTATGTAATGTGATTTGATATTGCGATTGTATTGCGATTCGATGTTCCAAACATATTACTCGCTACATGTTTGCTTCAGAGGGACTGATAATAAAGTTTTGATCAATCATAGAAATAAAAGTGCTGAAAACATGTTGGCTCACCATTTAAAAAGAAGACTGAGGCCAACCTACAGGAGGAGAAATAGAAAAGTTTTGGCACAGGTACAGCCGACTAGCGCTAGCTTGCGTCAACTATCTATAAAAAAAGAGAATCGATACATTAAATCAATATTATATCGTCAAAAATAATGTACTGTATAGATGTTTCCCCCCATTTCAAAGCACTAACAATTTCTATCTATCAATTTCTACTTAATATACTGCACCAGTAGTTGATATTCCCATGACCAGACCAGCGTTCACTATCGAAAGCAGGGAAGTCCGTTAGCTAGCGTTACACCACCATATTGACTGCAGAGAAAGGTTCAATATCATATTGCTTACAAGCTCTAGATACCAGCAGTCCAATGCCAATACCTTGTAGCAGGGCTATTTCTGGTATTTCTGGCACCACAATCACAGTCATTATGAGCAATAACCTGGTTCCTCCCTCCACACATCCCAGAGGAAGAATGTGTTGGCAGAGTCAAAGGACTAGCGTGCAAAGTGAATATTTGTATTTATTTATTAAAACAACAACAATACGAAGACAATATCAATGGCCGCCCATCAGTGGGTGCTCACGCCCCCACCCTCCCCGAGACGCTGGCAGGGCGAAGCCCCCCGCCCCAAAGGGTTTTTCCAAGAGTAGGAATATTGACAGACCTGAGCAGAATGTATCTGAGGAATTACAACAGTAAGCCAGACTCTACTGGTTAATTACTGACTAAATCAAATAACAACATTAATCATCAGACATTATACAAACACCATGGTCATGTTGGAGAGGGGAGATGAACTAGATTCAATTGATAGATCTATAAATGAGTAGGAATTAAACACAAACACACAATCTTTCACTGGTCCTTTTGGATTGCATGCTTGTCTATGCAGCGCACATGCCTTGGTGAACCATGCACATGTGATGAGTACCTTGCTGCCTGATATTTGAAGACTACCAGAGCTATGTGTCAGGAGTTAACCGACTCCCGGGCCATGTTCGAGAGAGCAGGGCAGTTCTCAGCCAGAGGGACTGGCTTTGACATTTAATCTAAAGTTCATTAGCCAGCAATCCCTTACACACGCACATGCATACTTGCACACACACACACACACACACACTCGCTCGCACACACACACACACACACAAACACACACACACACACACACACACACACACACACACACACACACACACACACACACACACACACACACACACACACACACACACACACACACACACACACACTGAAGTCTCCTAAACTACCCTGTGGTGTTGGAGGTACATGAAGGAAAAGCCCTTCTACCTTCTCAACCAAACTACAGCTCAGAGAGAAAACTGTCTTTCTCTGTACTGCAGAGAGAGAGAGAGAGAAAGAGAGAGGAGAGAGACAGAGCGAGGATAGAGTGATAAAGAGAGAAGAGAAGAGCGAGAGAGAGAGAGAGAGAGAGAGAGAGAGAGAGAGAGAGAGAGAAAGAGAGAGGAGAGAGACAGAGTGAGGATAGAGTGATAAAGAGAGAAGAGAAGAGCGAGAGAAAGAGAGAAGAGAAGAGCGAGAGAGAGAGAGAGAGAGAGAGAGAGAGAGAGAGAGAGAGAGAGAGAGAGAGAGAGAGAGAGAGAGAGAGAGAGAGAGAGAGAGAGAGAGAGGGAGAACCAGTGTGCTCCTCTATGAAGTCCCTCTGGCTCGGTATCCTAGCAACAGTTGTCAGGGGCAACCCCCGGCCTCTGCAGGCGACACACCGTGCTTTGCATCTTCTGTGTGTGTGTGTGTCTGTGTGTGTGTGTGTGTGTATGTTCTTGGTTTTACTATCCTTGTGGGGACACAAAGTCCTCACAAAGATAGTAAAATAAGGAAAATTCTGTGGGGACATTTCACCACTTCCCACAAGGAAAACAGCTATTTTAGGCTTAGAGGTTAGGGTTAGAATTATGGTTAGGGGTTTGGTGTTTAGGTTAGGGTTAAGGTTAGGTTAAGGGTTAGGGTTAGAGGTAAGGGGAAATAGGATTATGAATGTGAATGAATTGTTTGGTTCCCACAAGGATAGTAAAACAAACGCGTGTGTGTGTGTGAACCCAGTAATCACGTAGCTGAGTGTCTTTATGGCTCAAACTATTCAGTGTTCGTATTTCAAACTATAGGCTCATAATCATCATCATCTCTCAGTACAGCATGTGACAGCCATGTTGCCACATGCAGGGCATTGGCATACTGATTTGCTGTGCTTAAAGTTACCTATGTTAGTTTGACCCATTTCTGCACTGATGCTCTCTCCCACACACACACACACTATTGTATAATCCCATAGCCTCTCACAGACATAAACAGACACTGCCCCCTACTGCTAAGCAGCATGTAAAACAGCTTAAAAATTGTGAGGACGTGAGGAAGAAGCCATCTGAAATGTCCAAACATTCATGTTGTCCATATACAGACCTGGGTTTCAACACGCTTGTGTTCCATGCTATATCTGTCAACTACACTGAGTATACCAAACATTAGGAACACCTTCCTAGTACTGCCCCTCAGAACAGCCTCAATTCTTTGGGGCATGGACTCATCAAGGTATCAACATCGTTCCACAGGGATGCTGGCCCATGTTGACTCCTATGCTTCCCACAGTTGTTGGCTGGATGTTCTTTGTGTGGTGGACCATACTTGATACACACGGGAAACTGTTGAGTGTGAAAAACCCACCAGCGTTGCAGTTTTTCACAAACCAGTGTGCCTGGCACCTACTACCATACCCCGTTCAAAGGCACTTCGATCTTTAGTCTTGCCCATTCACCCTCTGAATGTCACACATACACCATCCATGTCTCAATTGTCTCAAGGCTTAAAAATCCTTCTTTAACTTGTCTTCTCCCCTTCCTCTCCCCTGTAACTATTCCCCAGGTCGTTGCTGTAAATGAGAACGTGTTCTCAGTCAACTTACCTGGTAAAATAAATAAATTGAAGTGGTTACACTGATTGAAGTGGATTTAACAAGTGACATCAATAGGGGATCCTAGCTTTCACATAGATTCACTTGGTCAGTCTATGTCATGCAAAGAGCAGGTGTCCTTAATGTTTTGTATGATCAGTGTATGTTGTAAGGTGCAACATCAGACCTAGAGAAAACATTTATGGTTAGTTTTATAGTCGGCCATCTAGTTTATTCACCATCTATCTACAAATAACACGGTTCAATTGAATGAGAATTTTGAATGTATTTAATAAATATGATTATGAGTAACTGTGTTACTGCTGTTATTACCGTGGTAACAGTCCCTCAGCTCTGATTGGAATGTAAATGTAGAGAATCTAATCACAGTCTTCCATAATTATAATAAATAGTAATCATCCTATTTCATTCCTCTCATTGACTTGTATTGTATTTATTATGGATCCCCATTAGCTAATGCCAAGGCAGCAGCTACTCTTCCTGGCAGCAGTGTCTTTCCCCTCTTATCCCTCTATTCTGTCTCATCCTGCCTTATCCAATTTTGGACCTTAATTTAATTGATTTAATTACTTTTATTTAAGTCTCTCCTGTAAGCTAAAATTAAAGTTCATATTGATGTGTAATCCTGTGAAATGTATTTCCAGTACGTATAGTGTTATCATTTTCCTAACCCCCAGTCTCATGCTATAATAAATATCACAAAAGAAATGAATCAAACATAAAATGTATATACCATATCAACAGTGCTAATATCCCTTTGCCTTTGTATATGACGGGAGAATGAAAGCTCTCTGAAAGGCGATGCATTTTAAAAACACCCAGCTGGTGCCTCAGTCTACAGTCTATAACTGCTGTGGAAGACAGACTCTTATTTCCCGGTTGTGTGGTAACTGCAGATAAGGTGACTAAAATTGTAATGAACTGAATACAGATTCTGTTTCATTCCAATGAATGTGTGTGTGTGTGGCATCAATATGCATGTGTGTTTTGTGTGTGTGAGCGGATGTAGTGTGTGTGTGTGTGTGTTGGAGTGTCCGTGTAAGTATGTGTGAGTGTGTGCGTAGAGTCCAGTGAGTCAGTGAGTCAGTGCAAGAGAGTCAGTGCAAAAAAGGGCAAATGCAAATAGTCAGAAGTTTTATGGATTGTGGGTAGAAGCTTCTCAGGAGCCTTTTGGTGTCAGACTTGGCACTCTGGTACTGCTTGCTGTGTGGTAGCAGAGTGAATAGTCTACGGCTTGGGTGACTGGAGTCTGAACATTTTCCTGGCCTTCCTCTGACACTGCCTGGTATAGAGGTCCTGGATGGCAGGGAGCTTGGCCCCAGAGATATACTGGGCCGCCCACACCACCCTCTGCAGCACCTTACGGTCGGATGCCAAGCAGTTACCATACCAAACGGTGATGTAGCCAGTCAAGATGCACTCAATGGTGTAGCATTAGAACCTTTTGAGGATCTGAGGGCCCATGCCAAATCTTTTCAGCCTCCTGAAGGGGAAGAGACATTGTTGGGCATTCTTCACAACTGTGTTGGTGTGTGTGGACCATGTTAATTCCTTACGGATGTGGACACAGAGGAACTTGAAGCTCTCGATCCTCTCCACTACAGCCCCGTCAAAGTGGATGGGGCGTGCTCAGCCCTCCGTTTCCTGTAGTCCACGATTACCTCCTTTGTCTTGCTGATGTTAAGTGAGAGGTTGATGTCTTGGCACCACACTGTCTTGGCACCACACAGGTCTCATCATCATTGGCTATCAATACTTTTTTTGCTCCATAAGTAATTCAACAATGTGTACACAAATTTGAAATAGACAAGATGCCGGCGTACACATTGTTGGATTACTTCATGGAGCAAAACATTTATTTTAATAACGGAGCATTTTCTAAATTCAAACGCACGACCTGCAAAAAAAACCTGTAAAATCTTTGGTTATATCACATTATTCTAGTGTACAATCTGTAGCTAGCATCATGTGTGCATCCAAATGATATTTCCTTTCTCCTGCAGTGTTCACTCGTTCACTAGGCCTACTTCCTACAAAATGAAAGTATTGGATTGCTAGAGGCATGTGTTAGTGGGAGTTTGCTAAATGTTTCTTACACCAGTCATTTCCTTTCAAATCAGTGAAGGAAGTGAAGTGAGCAAGTGCACACTTTGGGAGGAAGGAGCAATAGCCCCCAGAGAAATATGGGTAATGGAGTGTTTTAATTAGACAGAGCAGTAGGACTATGAGTAATTTGGTCTGGTTAAGTGTACTCTATCTTCCATTAGAGGAAGTTACAGCCTTAGAAGTAATCTCTCTCTCTCTCTCTCTCTCTCTCTCTCTCTCTCTCTCTCTCTCTCTCTCTCTCTCTCTCTCTCTCTCTCTCTCTCTCTCTCTCTCTCTCTCTCTCTCTCTCTCTCTCTCTCTCTCTCTCTCTCTCTCTCTCTCTCTCTCTCTCTCTCTCTCTCTCTCTCTCTCTCTCTCTCTCTCTCTCTCTCTCTCTCTCTCTCTCTCTCTCTCTCTCTCTCTCTCTCTCTCTCTCTCTCTCTCTCTCTCTGTGGATTAGTAGATGGGTGGTAGGGGGAGGAACGGAAAATACTACAATAGACAGTTAGACCGCGTTTGCTATGACAACCAAGCTGAAGCACTCATCTGTCTGATCACGTGTGTGGGTAGGCCTCATCTCTGTCTCTGAGAGAGAGAATATGCTGATAGTGAAGTATACTGTACTACTCCACTCTGAAAGTGGAGTAGTTTTTTGGTGTATCTGTACCATACTTACTATTTCTTTTTTTGACAACTTTTACTTCACTAAATTCCCCCCCAAAATAATGTACTTTTTACACCATACATTTCCCCTGACATCCAAAAGTACTCGTTACATTTCAAATGCTAGGCAGGACAGAAAATGGTCCAATTCACACACTTATCAAGAGAACATCCCTGGTCATCCTTACTGCCTCTGATCTGGCGGACTCACTGAACAGAGAACATCCCTGGTCATCCCTACTGCCTCTGATCTGGCGGACTCACTGAACAGAGAACATCCCTGGTCATCCCTACTGCCTCTGATCTGGCAGACTCACTGAACAGAGAACATCCCTGGTCATCCCTACTGCCTCTGATCTGGCAGACTCACTGAACAGAGAACATCCTGGTCATCCCCTGCCTCTGATCTGGCGGACTCACTGAACAGAGAACATCCCTGGTCATCCCCTGCCTCTGATCTGGCGGACTCACTGAACACACATGCTTCATTTGTAAACTATGTCTGAGTGTTGGAGTGTGCCCCTGGCTATCCATAAATTTAAAAAACAAGAGTATTGTGCCGTCTGGTTTGCTTAATATAAGGAATTTTAAATGATTCATACTTTTACTTTTACTTTTGATACTTAAGTATATTTTAGCAATTACATTTACTTTTGATACTTAAGTATTGTAACGTTCTTCGTCGGGGGAAAGAGAGGAGGACCAAAATGCAGCGTGATGATTATCCATTTTAATAGAATACTTTAGCAACGAACAAAAACAATAAACCGACAAAATGAACGAAGATGAAACAGTCCCGTAACGTGAACACAAACACAGGAAACAGGAACAATCACCCACAACCCACAATACAAAACAGGCTACCTAAATATGGTTCCCAATCAGAGACAACGACTGACACCTGCCTCTGATTGAGAACCATATCAGGCCAAACACATAGAAATAGACAAACTAGACATACAACATAGAATGCCCACTCACATCACACCCTGACCAAACAAAACATAGAAACATACAAAGCAAACTATGATCAGGGCGTGACAGTACACCCCCCCCCCTAAACCTATAGGGGAGGGTCTGGGTGGGCATCTGTCTGCGGTGGCGGCTCTGGCGCGGGACGTGGACCCCACTCCACCATAGTCATTGCCCTCTTCATTGGCCTCTTTAGAGCGGCGACCCTCGCCTCCGACCTTGGACCGAGGACCCTAATAAAAGGCCCCACTAGACTGAGGAGCGCCTCTGGACTGAGGGGCGGCTCAGGCGGCTCAGGCGCCTCTGGACGGAAGGGCGGCTCAGGTGCCTCTGGACTGAAGGGCGGCTCAGGCGCCTCTGGACTGAAGGGCGGCTCAGGCGCCTCTGGACTGAAGGGCGGCTCAGGCGCCTCTGGACTGAAGGGCGGCTCAGGCGCCTCTGGACTGAAGGACGGCTCATGCGGCTCCTGACTGAAGGACGGCTCATGCGGCTCCTGACTGAAGGACGGCTCAGGCGGCTCCTGACTGAAGGGCGACTCAGGCGGCTCCTGACTGAAAGGCGGCTCAGGCGGCCCAGGACAGACGGGCGGCTCAGGCGGCTCAGGACAGACGGGCGGCTCAGGCGGCTCAGGCGGCTCAGGACAGACGAACGGCTCAGGCAGCTCAGGACAGACGGGCGGCTCAGGCGGCTCAGGACAGACGGGCGGCTCAGGCGGCTCAGGACAGCCGAGGCGCACTGTAGGCCTGGTGCATGGTGCCGGAACTGGTGGTACCAGGTTGGGGACACGCACCTCAGGGCGAGTGCGGGGTGCTGGAACTGGAGGCCTGGTACGTGGTGCCGCCACCGGAGGGCTGGTGCGTGGAGAAGGCACCGGATAGACCGGACCGTGGAGGCGCACTGCAGGTCTCGAGCACCGAGCCTGCCCAACCCTACCTGGCTGAATGCTCCCCGTAGCCATGCCAGTGAGGCGAGGTGGAATAGGCCGCACTGGGCTGTGCTGGCGAACCGGGGACACCATGCGTAGGGCTGGTGCCATGTACCCCGGCCCGAGGAGACGCACTGGAGACCAGATGCGTAGAGCCGGCTTCATGGCACCTGGCTCGATGCCCACTCTAGCCCGGCCGATACGAGGCGCTGCTATGTACTGCACCGGGCTATGCACACGTACTGGAGACACCGTGCGTATCTCCGCATAACACGGTGCCTGTCCGGACCATATCTCTCCACTGTAAGCACGGGGAGTTGGCTCAGGTCTCCTACCTGACTTAGCTACACACCCCGTGTGCCCCCCCCAAGACATTTTTGGGGCTGTCTCTCGGGCTTCCTAGCCAGCCGTGTTCCTTCGTAACGCCGGTTCCCTTTTCCTACTGCCTCCGTTCTCCTGGCTGCCTCCACCTGTTCCCATGGAAGGCGATCCCTTCCAGCCAGAATCTCCTCCCATGTGTAACATCCCTTACCGTCTAGAATGTCCTCCCATGTCCATTCCTCTCGAGATATCGGCCGCTGCTGCTGCTGTTGCTGCTGCTGCTGCTGCTGCCCGTTACCACGCTGCTTGGTCCTTTGGTGGTGGGTGATTCTGTACGTTCTTCGTCGGGCGAAAGAGAGGAGGACCAAAATGCAGCGTGATGATTAACCATTTTAATAGAATACTTTAACAACGAACAAAAACAATAAACCGACAAAATGAACGAAGACGAAACAGTCCCGTAACGTGAACACAAACACAGGAACACAGGAAACAGGAACAATCACCCACAACCCACAATACAAAACAGGCTACCTAAATATGATTCCCAATCAGAGACAACGACTGACAACTGCCTCTGATTGAGAACCATATCAGGCCAAACATAGAAATAGACAAACTAGACATACAACATAGAATCCCCACTCACATCACACCCTGACCAAACAAAACATAGAAACATACAAAGCAAACTATGGTCAGGGCGTGACAAGTATATTTAAAACAAAATATATTTTTTACTTTTCCTAAAGTAGTATTTTACTGGGTGACTTTTACTTTTACTTGAGTCATTTTCTATTAAATCTTTACTTTTATTCAAATATGACAATTGGGTACTTTCTCCCACGACTGATAAAACAGCAGCATTTTCTCTTAACTACTCCTACACATCCAGCCCTTACTTACCCTTACCATAACCCTAACCCTAACCCTAACCCTAACCCTAACCCTAACCCCTCAACTTAACCCCTAAGCTTAAAATAGCCTTTGTCCTCATGGGGGTGTGGGAAATGTATTTTGGAGATTGTACAGTGCCTTGCAAAAGTGTTCACCCCCTTAGCATTTCTCCTATTTTGTTGCATTACAACCTGTAATTTAAATGGATTTTTATTTGGAGTTCATGTAATGGATATATACCAAATAGTCCAAATTGGTGAAGTGAAATTAAGAAAATAACGTTTCAATTATTATTTTTTTTTTTTTAATTAGCGGAAAAGTGGTACGTGCATGTGTATACACCCCTTTGCTATAAAGCCCCCAAATAAGATCTGGTGCAACCAATTACCTTCAGAAGTCACATAATTAGTTAAATAAAGCCCACCTGTGTGCAATCCACCTGTGTGACATGATCTGTCACAGGATCTCAGTATATATACACTTGTCTGAAAGGTCCCAGAGTCTGCAACACCACTAAGCAAGGGGCACCACCAAGCAATTAGCACAGAGCTCTCCGAAACAGGTCAGGGACAAAGTTGTGGAGAAGAACAAATCAGGGTTGGGTTCTAAAAAAATATCCGAAACTTTGAACATCCCACGGAGCACCATTAAATCCATTATTAAAACATGCCTTGAAGAATGGGCAAAAATCCCAGTGGCTAGATGTGCCAAGCTTATAGAGAAAAAGTATTGACTTGGGTGGCGGGGGGGAATAGTTATGCATGCTCAAGTTTTCAGTTTTTTTTGTCGTGTTTCTTGTTTGTTTCACAATAAAAAATATTTTGCATCTTCAAAGTGGTAGGCATGTTGTGTAAATCTGATGATACAAACCCTCAGTTTTACCCTCCCCACCCTAACCCAAAGCCACTTCCAGACAGTCCTTGCTAAATTCTTGCTTGAGGAATTACACTTTGGTAAGAAGCTTTTTCTGTTTATTTTTGAACATTTGAATTAAAAACTTTCATAGTAAGTTACTTAATCGTTTGATGTTGAGATACTTTAATGCATAACGCATTAGACCTTTAAATGAATGCATTCTAATGCATGCAGTGCAGTCACACACCGGTGGGTCTAACGTGAATATCTCACTCTCTCTTTCTCTCTCCCACGCTCACCTGGATGGACAGAAAAGAGTAGAACTGAATGCAGAGCAGAAGGGAGCAGCAGTGGAGACAGGAGGAGAAAAATAACCAGTCTTCCAGAACACACTACACTATGTGAGTAATTATATACATTGATGATTCGGTTGTGTTTTACAGTGCATCTAAACCATTATTAAGTCTGTGTTTGCAGTATTTCCTTCTCCCTCAATACAGCCAGCCTCTCCCCATCATGCCTCCAGCCTGGATAATATGCCCAATCATGCCAGGCCATACTAAGCCATTCTTAGCCATGACAAAGAGTGCGAGGCCACGCCAATGGCCCTCTTGACACAGTGTAAAACAAATCTAGTTGTTTTAACTAAATAATAGTCAGTAACTGGTTCCACAACACTTTTTGGTCAAAGTGGTACCCTTAACTTTAAAAGAAATGTTGGCCTAAGCTTAGCTCCAATATGAAAAAACATATGCAAAAATTCTGTTAACTTAAAATGATGTGTTTGCTCAATTTGTCTCAAATGTTCATTCAACTAGAAAGTATTTGGGTATGTTACCTAAAAAAGGCTGTGAAACTAGTTACACACACAGTACTTTTAACTTACATAATTGACACACATGATTACATTGTGCATGTTCATTTATACACTAACTAAAATTAAACACGTCCTCAGCTGGGATTTCAACTCACAACTTCTTGGTTCACAGCATTTCAATCTCCCTGCTACACCACCATGTCTGTATCAGTAACTGATTTCACAGGTGTATGGCTGCAAATTGCCATTCACCTGTGTGTAGTCACTTAGCAGACACTCTTATCCAGAGCAACTTAGATTTTTATACTTTTTTTGTACTGGTCCTTTGTGGGATTCAAACCCACACTTCTAGTGCTGCAAGCAACATTTAATTTTAATTGTATTATTATTAATTTTTTAAACTTTATTTAACCAGGTAGGCCAGTTGAGAACGAGTTCTCATTTACACCTGCGATCTGGCCAAGATAAAGCAAAGCAGTGCGACAAAAACAACAACACAGAGTTACACATAAACAAACGTACAGTCAATAACACAATAGAAAAATCTATGTACAGGGTGTGCAAATGTGGAAGAGTAGGGAGGTAAGGCAATAAATAGGCCATAGAGGCGAAATAATTACAATTTAGCATTAACACTGGAGTGACAGATGTGCAGATGATGATGTGCAAGTAGCGATACTGGGTGCAAAAGAGCAAGAGGATAAGTAACAATATGGGGATGAGGTAGTTGGGTGTGCTATTTACATATTGGCTGTGTACAGGCACAGTGACCAGTAAGCTGCTCTGACAGCTGATGCTCAAAGTTAGAGAGGGAGATATAAGACTCCAGCGTCAGTGATTTTTGCAATTCGTTCCAGTCATTGGCAGCAGAGAACGGGAAGGAAAGGCGGCCAAAGGAAGTGTTGGCTTTGGGGATGACCAGTGAAATATACCTGCTGGAGCGCGTGCTATGGATGGGTGTTGCTATGGTGACCAGTGAGCTGAGATAAGGCGGGGCTTTACCTAGCAAAGACTTATAGATGACCTGGAGCCAGTGGGTTTGGCGACAAATATGTATTGAGGCCCAGCCAACAAGAGCATACAGGTCGCAGTGGTGGGTAGTATATTGGGCTTTGGTGACAAAACGGATGGCACTGTGATAGACTACATCCAGTTTGCTGAGTAGAGTATTGGAGGCTATTTTGTAAATGGCATCACCGAAGTCAAGGATTGGTAGGATAGTCAGTTTTACGAGGGTATGTTTGGCAGCATGAGTGAAGGAGGCTTTGTTGCGAAATAGGAAGCCGATTCTAGATTTAATTTTGGATTGGAGATGTTTAATGTGAGTCTGGAAGGAGAGTTTACAGTCTAACCAGACACCTAGGTATTTGTAGTTGTCCACATATTCTAAGTCAGAACCGTCCAGAGTAGTGATGCTAGTCGGGCGGGAGGGTGCGGGAAGCAATCGGTTGAAGAGCATGCACTTAGTTTTACTAGCATTTAAAAGCGGTTGGAGGCCACAGAAGGAGTGTTGTATGGCATTTAAGCTCGTTTGGAGGTTTGTTAGCACAGTGTCCAAAGAAGGGGCAGATGTATACAGAATGGTGTCGTCTGCATGTTCTACCAACTGAGCTACATGGGACACTCAAGAAAATCTATTTTATTTATCATAGTGATTATGAAGTAATATTCCTCACCAACATTAGACAACTTTACAGAAAAACTAAACATGGGTTAAATAAGGGATGGATCTAAATTTACAGAATGGTTTACCTGGAGGAAAATGGGGGAGGTGTAACAGGGTTGGTTATGTTTCCACTTGCATCTAAAGAAATGTGTATTTAATGTTAGTTCAACTCTGATGACAATAAGGTGTGTTGTGATTGGCCCCGCTTGCAGATAGGGGGAGATCGCGAACGTCAGGTCTTCCCAGTAGGAAAATGTGATGCAAGGGATAGGTCACGTTCTGAATACTGTTTTCTATTTTCTATTTTACAATGTGTACAAGTTTGCTGTACGTTACTGATTTATACATGTGTGGGTATATGGTACCTGTTAGGGATTTTGGGGCTTTCTGGGATGTGCTTTGGCATATGATTGATGTAAGGTCAATAACTTATATTTTAGTGTGATATTGTGTGCCCAGCGGAAAATCAGAGATGAGGGGTTGCATCGGGCAAACATCGAGATGGATATATATAGCTCTCCTAATAAGCAACTAATTCTAAAACACTGAGAAATAGTGACAATTCATTAATTACAAATTGTATGACCCTCCACTGGACTAGATAAAAAAAATACTAAACCCTCCCCTTGACTGCTTTTTTAATTTCAGTCAAGGGGAGGGTTTAGTTTTTTTTTTTCGGGGACAGGCAGGGTTCAGTAATCTAGAGGTGGAGCAAAGGTACAGGACGGCAGGCAGGCTCAGGTTCAGGCAGAGAAGTCAGGCGGGCGGGTACAGGGTCAGGACAGGCAAAGGTCAAAACCGTGAGGACTAGCAAAGAGAGGCTGGGAAACGAAAGGAGCTGACAGGAAAAATGCTGGTTAACTTGAACGAACAAGACGAACTGGCAACAAACAGACAGAGAACACAGGTATAAATACACAGGGGATAATTGGGAAGATGGGCGACACCTGGAGGGGGGTGAAGACAAGCACAAGCACAGGTGAAACAGATGAGGGCGTAACACTATAGGCTGCTATATACATAGATTTGTCAGTCAATTTCTACACCCACCATACACTCTAAATGCAGAAGACACGTTTCGGTTGAATGCATTCAGTCCCCCTTCGCTTCTTTAAACAGGAAAGGGCCTTTCCCAATCTGTTGCCACAAAGTTGAAAGCACACAATCTTCTAGAATGTCATTGTATGCTGTAGCGTTAAGATTTCCCATCCCTGGAACTAAGGGGCCTAGCCCGAACCATGGAAAACAACCCCAGACCATTATTCCTCCTCCACCAGACTTTACAGTTGACACTGTGCATTGGGGCAGGTAGCGTTCTCTTGGCATCCGCCAAACCCAGCTTAATTCGTTGGACTGCCGGATGGTGAAGTGCCATTCATCACTCCAGAAAACTTGTTTCCACTGCTCCAGAGTCCAATGGCGGCGAGCTTGGCATTGAGCATGGTGATCTTAGGCTTGTGTGCAGTTGATAGGCCATGGAAACCCATTTCATGAAGCTCCCGACGAACATTTATTGTGCTGACGTTGCTTCCACAGGAAGTTTGGAACTTGGTAGTGAGTGTTGCAACCAAGAACAGATGATTTTTACGCACTACACGCTTCGGCACTCGGCGGTCCTGTTCTGTGAGCTTCTGTGTCCTACCACTTCGCGGCTGAGCCGTTGTTGCTTCTAGACATTTCCACTTCACAATAAAAGCACTTAGAAAATATTTTTTTTAAAGAATAAAAAGGAATAAATACACAATGAGTAATGATAACTTGGCTTTGTGTGTGTGTGTGTGTGTGTGCGGGTGATTAGTATTGACATGTTCACTGATGGTATTTGACCAGTGTGACATAGAAGTGAAAAGGTTTAGAAGTGATCGACTGAGGTGAGAATTCTCTCTGTCATAGTCTACGCAGGTGCGTTTTGTGTGCAGTGGTGATTATTTGATGTGATTTTTAATGTGATCTGCTGTTTTTCTTGCTGCAATTTAAGGATGGGGCAGAGAATGTCATAGGGTAACACACACAGACCAGCCTGTGTACTGCAGAGTAATCAATTAGACTACTGCATGATGTCATACTGCCAGATATTACATTACCCCTCCCCCTTCAGGACTATAATGGAGAGAGAGAGAGAGAAAAATTAGCTGTTGTAGATTTTATTTCTCATTTGTTGCTGTTTGTTTTATTTATTGTGTATTATTTTCCATGTATAATTGTTTTTGTTGATATATACTATTGTTGTTGCTTAAGCATATTGTTCATTTATGTAATAATGAATTACTTTGGCAACAGTGGCAAGCACCCATTCATGCCATTAAAGCATTTATATAATTGAGTTAAAGAAAGAGAGAGAGGACCCAGTTTACAATTTAGCTGTGATCAAGTTGATTAAGATACTGTAAACTCTCCGAACACAGAAATCATGCTCTCTTTGTCTCCTCATCACCTTTCTCCCTAATTTGCCAAAAATATTGCATCGCATGCATCTCCTTTTCTTGCTGTATGGATCATGAATTATCAACAAGGTCTCATGGTTTGACCAATTTGACTTCAGATTCAGATGTTTTTCCATGATTCTCCAAACATCAATATTTTGAAGTTTCTCGAAAACGTTGAGGTGTTTTGGACACCCTAGGTTGCTCCTCCTGCTTCAGCTGCACCTTGGGTTTAAAAAAACAACCGTCTTGCACGGGGATGGAGCACACAACTCTAAGAGCCGGAGCTCATGGCTTATGCCCATCTACCATTCTGAAACCCAGGCCTACTTGACGGTAGTAGCGTTTTGATAGCACCTTCCTCGGGATGTGGATAAATGTTCAATTTCAAATTGAATCTTGAGCGACTTGGCTGGAAAAATCGCTACACCTTCTCATAAACATCGTAAAAAGAGACGTATCAAGATAAATGCTGATGAAATGATTGTGCATACAGACTGTTGGTGTATTACGAGCAATGTTAAAGAAAAAGACAGATGTCACACACACACACTGCATAAGGTCATGGCAGGGTAAATTGATTAGAAGTGAACGAGGAGCTTCATTCCATCGGATTAAATCATCTGCTCTCTATAATTTGGAATCAGCCCTAACCTAATATACTACACACACACACACACACACACACACACACACACACACACACACACACACACACACACACACACACACACACACACACACACACACACACACACACACACACACACACACACACACACACACATATAATGGGATGATGTGTAGTGAGTGATATAAATAGACATAATTTTATGGAGCCTACTGAGGATAAGAGATGAGGGGAGTTCAAGCCCCCTAATCAAGACCATAGTGCAAAACATACACACACACATGGTTTATTTAAGTTTTGCATGAACATGTTCTACACGCTTTGCTTACAGAAGTCACATTTACCCAAATGTTATTCACTCAGAAGATATACTAAATAATATTTTCCCGGTTGAAAAGAAAAGCATGGATGTATACACTGAGTAGATTGAGTTCATATATCACCAGGAGCTTGTTTCAGCGGTATCTCTGTCAGGCAGAGTGGGTTTTGTGCCATTTCTCCTGTTGTAGTTCAGCATGCAGTGAACAGCCCTGAAGCTGTGTGACTGTAATCCGCTTAGCCCCCCCTTCCCTCTCTCTCTCTCTCTCTCTCTCTCTCTCTCTCTCTCTCTCTCTCTCTCTCTCTCTCTCTCTCTCTCTCTCTCTCTCTCTCTCTCTCTCTCTCTCTCTCTCTCTCTCTCTCTCTCTCTCTCTCTCTCTCTCTCTCTCTCTCTCTCTCTCTCTCTCTCTCTCTCTCTCTCTCTCTCTCTCTCTCTCTCTCTCTCTCTCTCTCTCTCTCTCTCTCGCTGTGTGTCCGTGTGTGTGCAAAACTAAAGGCTCTCCCTACACCCTCGTGAAGCTCTCTGCTGTATCCCAGTCAGCCCTCTCTGCAGTGAACCATTCTCAAACACATAGTCAGAAATGACGCAGCTAGATACTGTATTTTTTGTCTCCAGTGACCTCAAGACTGATACCACACTCAGACTCCATCTAGGAATGTTAGAACCCATGGCTTGCGCTAGCTGAGGTGTTTGATGAGGATCACACCAGTAATGCTAGCTGACATAGCTAGCGCTACCTGAGGTTTCTGATATGAATCAAACCAGTATGCTAGCCGACATAGCTAGCGCTATAGCTGAGGTTTCTGATGGGGATCACACCTGTAATGCTAGCATGTCCTCTGGAGGTCAGACCACAGGCTATTTCCTGTTAGCCGTTGTGATCCTATCTATCGCCTCTCAGATCAGATGAAACTGTGTCTCTCTTTAGTCTGCGACTGCCTCAGCATCGATCATGCATGGACTAAAATAGATCACATAGGAGCCATGCAGACAAAGAAGCACACATACCACAAAACCATGACTGATATCATCTTCCTTTGGAGACAAGTTTCAAGTCAAAAAGGCATCATCAGCTGAAAAATGATAGCTATCTTTTGCTTTGCTGTGGATGAAGTAATAACCAATTCTCTCTCTCTCCCTCCCTCCCTCCCTCCCTCCCTCCCTCCCTCCCTCCCTCCCTCCCTCCCTCATAAACCATCAGTCAATCAGCTCTGAGATTCAATCATATTTGCTCTATCTGGCCTCCCCTAGGCCTGCTCTCCATGACAGGCCTGAGACCACTCAGTATTAATGCTACTGTACTGTAACTCAGCTCCAATCACATTAGCTCCAGACAGATGGAGCCCAGAGGAGAACTAAAGCACAATTTACTGGATGTCTTTATTTATATCAGCCACAACAACAATGCTCCCCAGCACAAACACACTGTGATTTCTCCTGTTCCCTCTAATTGAACGAGGTCACTTCCTGTCAACTAATTTAATGAGGTTGATGGGTCCGTAGTCAGTGGTGCTGGAATGGGGTTGGGGGTCTGTAACCATGGTGATGAGGATAGGGGATCTGAGTGTGTGTGTGTATTTCGGGGGAGGGTGTAATACTGTGGCTAAGAATCTGTATAGTGTGAAACTTAACAACGTTCTTCATAAAACCATGTATGTTTTCAGACAGACACTGAACTGATAGGTGTGTTAATCACAACTGATAGGTGTGTTAATCACAACTGAGTATTGACAATAGTTCCATGGCAACACGTGCTTCCCCCAGAGCCCCATTCATAATTTAGATTTAGAATGACATTAACATGCTAAATTAAAATGAAAACATCATTAAACCTTTCCAAGAGGCGACACCCCAAAGAGGAGACAGAGTGAGTGAGAGAGAGACATCGAGAGAGAGAGAGAGAGAGAGAGAGAGAGAGAGAGAGAGAGAGAGAGAGAGAGAGAGAGAGAGAAAGAGGAAGAGCGAGCCTTCTGTTGCTCGTTGTGTAAGTAGCCTCTACACCCACCAAGGAGATGGCTTCCCTCAGTGAACTTGGCACACACATAATAGCAGATGCCCTTCTTTACACACAGGGAAACAGGGAGAGAAAAAGAGAAATAGAAAGAGATAGATAGATAGAGGGATAGAGAGGGAGATATATCTACAGGTATCTAGTTTGTGTGTGGTTGTTCAGTATTATTTGTGGCAGTCAGTATTTTCTGTGGGTGTTTACAGAGTCTGTGTGTTATTAAAATCACTTCCTGTAATTATACCAGGAGATAATCACTGCCTCAACTGAAATATTAATACACACAGCAGAATTGTCATTAATATTCATACAGCCACAGACAGCCACACAAACATGCACACACAGCCACAGACACATAGCCACACACAAACACACACACACCAGTGATTGACAAACAAGGGTTGCCCTATTGCCTGGGGCAACTGAACTGAACAGTCGCACAAATTGAGCATGCTTTGAGGTTGCCCCATTGGGTAGGTGATAACAAGTAGTTAAAACAACCAAACTGCAAAGAATTCCAGTAGCCTAAAACGGATCTTCTGTTCCTCCCCACTGTGTAAGTGGAAGACAGACAATTGATGGCATTTATGGCAGTCGGGCAAGTTGAGCCTGTTTTTAAAAACGTTTTATTGATAACAACCAAAATACAAAGATTTGCAGTACTGGTCTTTCTGATTCCTCCCCTATGTGTAGATGAAAGGCCTACAGTTGAAGTCGGAAGTTTACATACTCTTAGGTTGGAGATATTAAAACTCGTTTTTCAACCACTCCACAAATGTCTTGTTAATAAACTATAGTTTCTGCTAAGAAAACAGCCAAGACCTCAGAAAAACAATTGTAGACCTCCACAAGTCTGGTTCATCCTTGGGAGCAATTTCCAAACGCCTGTAGGTACCACGTTCATCTGTACAAACAATAGTACGCAGGTATAAACACCATGGGACCACGCAGCCATCATCCCACTCAGGAAGGAGACGCGTTCTGTCTCCTAGAGATGAACGTACCTTGGTGCGAAAAGTGCAAATCAAACCCAGAACAACAGCAAAGGACCTTGTGAAGATGCTGAAGGAAACAGGTACAAAAGTATCTATATCCACAGTAAAACAAGTCCTATATCGACATAACCTGAAAGGCCACTAAGCAAGGCAGAAGCCACTGCTCCAAAACCGCTATCAAAAGCCAGACTACGGTTTGCAACTGCACATGGGGACAAAGATTGTACTTTTTGGAGAAATGTCCTCTGGTCTGATGAAACAAAAATAGAACTGTTTGACCATAATGACCATCGTTATGTTTGGAGGAAAAAGAGGGAGGCCTGCAAGCCAAAGAATACCATCCCAACCGTGAAGCACGGGGGTGGCAGCATCATGTTGTGGGAGTGCTTTGCTGCAGGAGGGACTGATGCACTTCACAAAATAGATGGCATCATGAGGTAGGACAATTATGTGGATATATTGAAGCAACATCTCAAGACATCAGTCAGGAAGTTAAAGCTTGGTCACAAATGGGTCTTCCAAACAGACAATGACCCCAAGCATACTTCCAAAGTTGTGGCAAAATGGCTTAAGGACAACACAGTCAAGGTAGTGGAGTGGCCATCACAAAGCCCTGACATCAAACCTATAGAAAATGTGTAGGCAGAATTGAAAAAGCGTGTGCGAGCAAGGAGCCTACAAACCTGACTCAGTTACACCAACTCTGTCAGGAGGAATGGGCCAGAATTCACCCAACTCATTATGGGAAGCTTGTGGAAGGCTACCTGAAACATTTGACCCAAGTTAAACTATTTAAAAGCAATGCTACCAAATACTAATTGAGTGTATGTAAACTTCTGACCCAGTGGGAATGTGATGAAAGAAATAAAAGCTGAAATAAATAATTCTCTCTACTATTATTCTGACATTTCACATTCTTAAAATAAAGTGGTGATCCTAACTGACCTAAAACAGGGAATTTTTACTAGGATTATATGTCAGTACTTGTGAAAAACTGAGTTTAAATGTATTTGGCTAAGGTGTATGTAAACTTCCGACTTCAACTGTACATGGCAGTTCTGCATGTAAATAGTTAATTTACATTTTCGGACAAGTGCTCAAATCTTCAGGAAACCAAAATATCCTACTGAGTCCTGATGGGCAAGTGGCTTTCAGACTTTAATGTCAATCCCTGCACACACACACACACACACACACACACACACACACACACACACACACACACACACACACACACACACACACACACACACACACACACACACACACACACACACACACACACACACACACACCTCTAAGCTGCATAAACGTACATTACTATTTCAGATGGGATTGAGCTCTGAACATGACAGTGTGAATATGAATACATGTTCGGATGTAATGAAAACATGTATTACTGAGTTTTGATCAGTTATCAGATAACTACTCTTTATAAATAAGACGGAAATAATTACAGTAACATCTTCAAGTGATGTGGTGTGTTTTTCCACAGAGTCCATGGCTAAAGTCATCTTTGTGGTTAATTCATTCATGCATATATTTGAAATACTGTAAGTGTTTGTATGTTTGGACCATGATGCTAACATTATTTCAAGTCAGTAATTTCGACAGAGGTAAAGATATGCTGCTGGCTATATTTTGACTTATGTTCCAACTTTCTTCCCCTTTCCATCTTCCACCCCCCCCCCACCCCCTTACCATCCACCCTTACCCTGACCCCTCCTCCAGTCCAAGCCCTGGGCGTGTAACATGGCCTATTGCTATGGCTACAGACAGCTATAACAGGAGGAGATAACAAGTAGTTCAGTGAAGTCCCTCTGGGATGGAGGAAACTGACAAGCACATAGAATTACAATGACTAGAACAGACTATTGTGTGTCTCGTGTTTTGTCTCCATTGATTATATTTCTACTTCCGGCCGGGAAGGCATCTTGAGATGTCACTGTATTTTAAAATGTTAAAAATGGCCTTTACAAGCTGTTTTTATAGTGTTCTTAGTTTGTGGGTCGTGTGTGTGTTCTCCCGCTCACTAGATATTTTTTATTTTCTAAGTCTGGATAAAGAGGAGACAACTGCCAAAATCAAGCTCTAGCCAAAAATGAATGAGAAAAAAAGAATGCACACACACACACACACACACACACACACACACACACACACACACACACACACACACACACACACACACACACACACACACACACACACACACACACACACACACACACACACACACACACACATCGGCAGCACATTCAGCACATCGCCCATCTGGTGACAGTGATATCTGTTCTCTGTGTGATGTCTCATAACCAGCCCACTGCAGAGAGATCCCTGTGAGCACGTGGAGCATTTAGACAAAGCAAGGAAACGTACACAGATTGGTTTGAAGCACAGAAATGTTTGATGAAATGGTACATTGTTTGATGATAATATGATATTACATAACTACTGATTTCTTTATGATAGAGGTGGGAGATTTGTGGAGGGTGTATAGTAGTGTACATAGGAGCTCATGCAACACCTCCCCTCGTGGGGTGACATCTTGCTACCTGCTTCAGTGACTGTGTGTGTGTATATGTGTGGTTGTGCCTGTGTGCGTGTGTGTGTCTGTGTGTAAAAATACCTGGACCTCTCCTACTCACCATAAGCAAACAGACAGCTGATTCGGGCATGAGTTGGACGGCCATGATGGGGTCCTGTAGACTGACTGAAGTTCACCAGGGAAAACGACCAGACGCCTCAACGAGAGAGACCTCTCCTCCTCTTCTTCTTCCTCAGAAACCAAGTCTTCACTCAGTGAGCACACATCCCTTTGTCCTTACCTTCTGTTTGTTGTTTCTACTCTCCTTTTTCTCAGCTGACCCTCTCCCTCTTCATTCTCACCATGACCCCCTCGAGACCCTCTTCAACTCCTGACGCTGAGGCGAAACCGTTATCTCTCCTTCACTCTTCACTTATTTTTCTTCCTCTCCTTCTGTCCTTCTTGTCTTTGATAAGCAGAGAAGACCCCCTCCTCTTCAGCTTTGACACACCCCTCCTGTACAGCCCTCTCCCCCCTGCTGAAACCTCCTGGGATCCCTGTATCTCAGGAGTGTGCCCCCCTCCCTCCTATCCTCCCCTCTTTTCTCCCTTAGTTTCTCACAACACAAAAGCCTGAGAGGCAGCAATACGCTCCTCTCCTCTTGATCTCTTATTTTGTTCCTCTCCAGTCACCACGCGTCTCTGTCTGTCCGTTCTGTCCTGGGACTGTACTGTTTCTGTTCAAGAGAACCCCCCCTCTGGCCACGATGTTCCCCCACCTAGAGTGCTCTTTGCTGGGAGAGTAGCAGGAACTCTCCTCCTCTCCTCCACACAGAGACCCAGGATGCTGCAGCAAAGACAGAGCTCACACACGCTCACTCATGCTCACGCTGATCCCTGCCTTATAAAGCATGACACGAGGAGAAAGCCTGCGAGGGAGAGTGAGGGAGAGCGAGAGTGTGTGAGAGATAGATAGGGAGCTGTAGAGGGAGTCAGCGAGTCACCGGTAAGAGATTTCCATGCCGAGCAGAAAGAGAACAAGGGTGGGAGGAGGGAGAGAGAGAGAGAGAGAGAGAGAGAGAGAGAGCAGACCGCGCCTATCGACAACGGCAGATAGTAGATCAGACGCTGCAAAGGAGCATGGGAGTTGGGCAAACACAACTCAGCTCGCTTAATGAATGGGGTGTATACAGTATGTGGTTGTGTGAGTCTGTGGGTGCAAGTGTGTGTGTGTGTTAACAGCTCTCTAGCCATAGAGTATCAACAAGCAAAATCACCTGTTTTCAGACGTCTTTTTAGAGATGACTGACAGCAGCATGGCAGATAAATAATTCAGATAAAAACACTGTCTCAGCGTGGCTTTTGTTCTCTCTCTGGGGGGGATAAAGAGTGTGCATATGGTTACAGTGGTAACAGTGAGAGCTGAACACTGTACAGTAGTACTGTCGTCTGTTGCAGCCATGAGTCTCAGACACAACCATGCTGAACATTTAACAAATGCAACTAGTCCTCTGTGTGTTAATCCTCTCATACATCGATAACCAGTTGTTACAATGACCTTCCATGATACAGATGTCGGATCTTAATTTCAGACAAAATGTATCAAGCCCTACAAAAATGTAAATTCAAATTTCCTGTTACTGCAGTATTATTGAACTGGTGTATAAAACTGACTCAAATTAAGATCCTTGCATTTGTAGGGGAGAGTGGGGTAAGTTGAGCCAAAGGGTAACTTGAGCCACCCTTGTTTCTAGAAAACTATACACAAAATGTATCATTTGACCAAATATTTAGGGAGAGGTCATCATTTCATGGAGTTTGTCATTTATTGGAGTTTGTGAAAGAAGAAACCACATTGAAAAAGTGGTATGCAAGTTAGGTCGAAAAAACTGATTTGTTTTGTGTTAGAGACTTCATGCTGCTTGCATCTAAACCAAAGTAATTTCAAGATTGTTCTATACATCAATTGGGGTCTCTATAAGCTTCAATATGAGGTCCTAAACCTAGCATGAACGTGTGTCCTTGTAGCTGTGTGAGCTAATAGTCAAAATGTTTGTCTTGGGGTAAGGAGTGTCAATAGCTATGGGGTAACTTGAACCAATGGTTGAGCCAATGGCAAGCGTTTTCTTCACAGGCGTAATGCCAGGCATTATCGCTGGGATATGAGGCAACAAAAAGGCCAATGTTGAAAACAATTTTCAAAAACAAAGTGTTTGTTAAGTGATTGTGATTGTGTTGAATTGAGTATGGGAAATAAATATACATTTTAAAAAGGTAGTGGTAATATTTAATTTAGTATAGCAATTTGTAGTCGGCTTAACTTACCCTGTCATACAGCTCAATTTACCCCATATCCGGGGTAAGTTGTGCCAAGAGACCACTTTTATGGACAAGCTTTGTTTTCAAAACAGTAATGTTTAAATTAATTCTGATTATTTCCGGGTATACACAACATCCTGAAATACATGTAGACATCTTTGTAAGAAAGAATACTACATTTCCCTTAACAGAGTGATGTGGAATGTAAAAAAAATGGCTCCACTTACCCCACTCTGCCCTACTATACTTAATTTATTTAATTTGTTGTTATGAGCATTTGGGAAGTATTCTGAAAATATAGTTTACCAAGCTAGCAATTACTTCACATTTGAAGTAGCTACACTAAAGCTACCCTTAAGAAAACCATAGTTTGCTTAACTAAAATGACTTTGAAAAAGCAGTTGACTACGTCCAAACTACTTTGTGATACAGTGCATTCGGAAAGTATTGAGACTTTTTCCATATTTGTTACGTTACAGCCTTATTCTAAAATGGATGAAATGTGTTTTTGTCCCCCTCATCAATCTACACACAATACCCCATAATGACACAGTAAAAACTGTTTTTTAGAAATGTTAGAAAAAAACTGAAATATCACATTTACAGAAGTATTCAGACCATTTACTCAGTACCTTGTTGAAGCACCTTTGGCAGCGATTACAGCCTTGAGTCTTTTTGGGTATGACGCTACAAGCTTGGCACATCTGTATTTTGGGAGTTTCTCCCATTCTTCTCTGCAGATCCTCTCAAGCTCTGTCAGGATGCACGGGGAGCGCAGCTGCACGACTATTCTCAGGTCTCTCCAGAGCTGTTCGATCGGGTTCAAGTCCAGGCTCTGGCTGGGCCACTCAAGGACATTCAGAGACTTGTCTCAAAGCCAGTCCTGTCTTGGCTGTGTGCTTAGGGTCATTGTCCTGTTGGAGGGTGAACCTTTGCCCCAGCCTGAGGTCCTGAGCCCTCTGGAGCAGGTTTTCATCAAGGATCTCTCTGTACTTGCTCCGTTCATCTTTCCCTCGATCCTGACTAGTCTCCAACTCCCTGCCAAACATCCCCACAACACGATGCTGCTACCACCATCATGCTTCAGCGTAGGGATGGTTCCAGGATTCCTCCAGACGTGACGCTTGGCATTCAGACCAATGAGTTCAATCTTGGTTTCATCAGACCAGAGAATCTTGTTTCTCATGGTCTGAGAGTCCTTTAGGTGCCTCTTGGCACTGTGTTCTTGGTGACCTTTAATGCTGCAGAAATGTTTTGTCACCCTTCCCCAGATCTGTGCCTTGACACAATCCTGTCTCGGAGCTCTACGGAGAATTCCTTCGATCTCATGGCTTGGTTTTTGCTCTGACATGCACTGTCAACAGTGGGACCTGTCCAAATCATCTCCAATCAATTGAATTTACCACAGGTGGACTCCAATCAAGTTATAGAAACATCCCAAGAATGATCAATGGAAACAGGATGCACCTGAGCTCAATTTCAAGTCTCATAGTAAAGGGTCTGAATATTTATTTCTAAATAATTTGCAGACATTTCTAGAACTTGTTTTCGCCTCGTCATAATAGGGTATTGTGTGTAGATTGATGAAGAAAAAAGTTTAATCAATTTTATAATTAGGCTGTAACGTAACAAAAGGTGGAAAAAGTAATTGGTTCTGAATACATTCTGAATACCCTGTAAATCACCATACAGTATCTAAATCTGAAATGTCATGGACTACAAATTGCAAAATAGTTCACTCTTGAGTCAGATGCTAACAGAATGTGTAATTAGGCCTATTTAACACAAAAACGATGTTTCATGTGAGAATTAGGCAGGTCTGATGCCAAAAAATAAACGAAATTCTTGCGTTCTTCACCCATATAATTTATTTTTTAAGTAGTGTATAGTTCCAGTTCTATACCGCCACATGGCAAAAAAAAGTAATTAACTACTGAAAACACTACCAAGATTGGAATTTAGTTCAGTGGTATGTAACCAAGCTACTGCAAAACTTTTGTTAAATTACTAGTTGAATTACATGTAGTTTACTACTCCCCAACACTGGTTGTTATGTGTGCAATTAGTTTCAGTATAGTTTAGGTAATTTTGAAGCAATTATCGGGGTGATTATCAACAGGTCAGAAACACCTTCAACTGTCCAGAGTGGGAGGGGCAGCAGGGGGGAAGCCATTCAAAAAATGACATGTCCTCCTTAAACTGGTTATAAAACCAGTTCTGTTTGTGACATTAAGATTCTATCAATGACAGTGTGTTACATAGATGTATTTAGGAAAAGTCAAGGATGGGGAGGACATGAGAAAAATATTAAATGTAAATCTCTGCGCTCCTAGTGTTAACCTCCCGCCCTTCCCCCTCCCGCCCCCTCAGTCACTCTCTCCCCTGTTTTTCTAACTTTTTTTTCTCCCTCACCTTCCCTCTCCTTCTCTTACCTCTTTTGGAGAGAGAACTAGGAGCAGCAGTATTCCCTCTGGGGGGCTAACATAGTTTTTCCAAACACAGCCACTCCCCCCTCTGTCTTACTCTCTATTTATTTCGCTATCTGTCTCTCTTTCTCTCTGTGTGTGTGTGTGTGTGTGTGTGTGTGTGTGTGTGTGTGTGTGTGTGTGTGTGTGTGTGTGTGTGTGTGTGTGTGTGTGTGTGTGTGTGTGTGTGTGTGTGTGTGTGTGTGTGTGTGCTAGTTGGACCTACTGTATTGAGGGCTGCTGAGAGACAACATCACAGCTACTGACGGATCACTACGGCAACCACGTGTGACAGAACCAGTGAATTAACCAGAGGAAGAGAAAAAATACATAATATATTTTGTACAGACTGTACGATGTGGTCCTTTACACTGTATGTGTGTTGTGTTGTACACACACAACCTTCAGTGAATCTTGAGTTTTGTTGATTTGTGGCAATCGTTATAGCACAATCAATATACTTTTGTAAAAGCTATTTTATTTAAGTATCAAAAGCAATAGTAAATGTTACAATATACTTAAGTATCAAAAGAAAAAGTAAATGCTATAAATCATTTAAAATTCCTTATAGTAAGCAAACCCGATGGCACAATTTACTTTAAAAAAAATTACATATAGCCACTGGCACACTTCAACACTCAGCCATAATATACAAACAAAGAATTTGTGTTTATCGAGTGGACCAAATCAGAGGCAGTTGGAATGACCACGTGTTCTCTTGATAACTGCTAAATGCAATGAGTACTTTTGGGTGTCAGGGAAAATATATGGGAGTAAAAACTACACATTTTCTTAAAGAATGTAGTGGAGTAAAAGTAAATGTTGTCAATACCCCCGAAACATTGTTCAATAGTACTTCAAATATTTTTGCTTAGTTACTTTACACCACTGAAACCATTTACATTGCCTTCAGAAAGCATTCAGACCAATTGACTTATTCCACATTTTGTTGTTACAGCCTGAATTTAAAAATGGATTAATAAACATAAAAATTCTCACCCATCTACACACAATACCCCATAATGACGAAGCGAAAATATGTTTTTAGACGTTTTTGCAAATGTTTTGAAAAATAAATACAGAAATATCTCATTTAAATAAGTATTCATACCCCTGAGTCATTACTTTGAAGAATAACCTTTGGCAGTGATTACAGAGTCTTTCTGGGTAACATTTGCCTATTATACTTTTCAAAATTCTTCAAGCTCTGTCAAATTGGTTGTTGATCATTGCTAGACAATCATTTCAAGTATTGTCATGGATTTTGAAGTAGATTTAAGTCAAAACTATAACTCGGCCACAGGAACATTCAATGTCTTTTTGGTAAGCAACTCCAGTATTGATTTGGCCTTGTGTTTTAGGTTATTGTCCTGCTGAATTCATCTCCCAGTGTCTGGTGAAAAGCAGACTGAACTAGGTTTTTCTCTAGGATTCTGCCTGTGCTTAACTCCATTCTGTTTCTTTTTTTGTGCTGAAAAACTCCCCCTTCTTTAACTATTACAAGCATACTGATAACATGATGCAGCCAGCAGTGGTACTCAGTAATGTGTTGTATTGGATTTGCCTCAAAAATAACACAAAAGTGAATTGCTTTGCCACATTTTTTGCAGTATTACTTTAGTACCATTGTTGCAAACAGGATGCGTGTTTTGGAATATTTTTATTCTGTACAGGCTCCCTTCTTTTCACTCTGTCAATTAAGTTAGTATTGTGGAGTAACTACAATGTTGTTGATCCATCCTCAGTTTTCTCCTATCACAGCCATTAAACTCTGTAACTGTTTTAAAGTCACTATTGGCCTCATGGGGAAATCCCTGAGAGGTGTCCCTCCTCTTCAGCAATTGTGTTAGTAAGGACACCTGTATCTTTGTAGTGACTGGATGTATTAATACACCGTTCAAAGTGTAATTAATAACTTCACCATGCACAAACGGAATTCACTGTCTGAATTTTTACCCATCTACCAATTGGTGCCAATCTTTGTGAAGCATTGGAAAACTCACTGGCCTTTATGGTTGATTCTGTGTTTGAAATTCCCTGATCGACTGAGGGACCTTACAGATAATTGTATATGTGGGATAGAGAGATGAGGTAGTCATTCAAAAATCATGTTAAACACTATTATTGCAGACAGAGGGATTCCATGCTTGATAATGTATGTGATATCAACAGAGAGGTATATTTTCTGGGTGATTTAAATGTTAACTGGCTTTCATCAGCCTGCCCACTCAAGAAAAAGCTAACTTTAACCAATGCCTGGTTCAGGTTATCAGTCAACCTACCAGGGTAGTTACAAACAGCACAGGAATGAAATCCTCAACATGTACTGATCAAATCTTTACTAATGCTGCAGAAATGTGCTTGATAGCAGTATCCAGATCCATCGGATGTAGTGATCACAATATAGTAGCCATATCTAGGAAAACCAAAGTTCCATAGGCTGGGCCTAATACAGTGTATTCCTATATTATTGATGTAAAGAATATTTGTTGGTCCGTGGAGTGTAATGAGGAGCAAACAGACGTTGCACTTGACACATTTATGAAATTGCTTATCCCAGTTACTAATAATGCACACATTAAGAAAATGACAAAAGAAACTGTTACATCTCTGTGGATTGATGAGGAATTGAAAAATTGTATGGTGGAGAGGGATGAGGCAAAAGGAATGGCAAATAAGCCTGACTGCACAAACAATTGCACAATCATGTGACTAAACTGAATAAAAAGAAGAAGAAACTACACTATGAAACAAAGATAAATGTCATAAAGAATGAAAAAAGCTTTTACTATTTTGGGAACAGTTTTGGGGAAAAAAAGTAAACTCATTGTCACGTTCGTCGTAATGTGGAAGAGAGGAGGACCAAGGCGCAGCGTGATATGAATACATCTTCTATTTATTTAACGAAGATGAACACTAAACAAACTATACAAAAATAACAAAACGACCGTGAAGCTATCATACAAAAGTGCAGACACAGGCAACTAGACATAGACAATAACCCACAACCTACAATACAAAACAGGCTACCTAAATATGGTTCCCAATCAGAGACAACGCAAAACACCTGTCTCTGATTGAGAACCATATCAGGCCAAACACATAGAAATAGACAAACCAGACATACAACATAGAATGCCCACTCAGATCACACCCTGACCAAACAAAACATAAAACATACAAAGCAAACTATGGTCAGGGCGTGACACTCATTCATTGAATCAGATGGCTCATTCATCACAAAACCGACTGATATTGCGAACTACTTATTTTTTTCATTGGCAAGATTAGCAAATTTAGGCATGAAATACCAGCAACAAACATTGACACTACAAATCCAAGTATATCTGACCAAATTATGAAAGACAAAGAATTGTAATTTTGAATTCCGTAAAGTGAGTGCGGACGAGGTAAAAAAAAGATTGTTGTCTATCAACAATGATAAGCCACAGGGGTCTGATAACTTGGAAGGAAAATTACTGAGGATAATAGCGGACGATATTGGCACTCCTATTTTCCATATATTCAATTTAAGCCTACTATAAAGTGTGTGCCCTCAGGCCAGGAGGGAAGCAAAAGTCATTCCGCTACATTTTTTATTTATTTTATTTCACCTTTATTTAACCAGGTAGGCTAGTTGAAAAAAAGTTCTCATTTGCAACTGCGACCTGGCCAAGATAAAGCGTAGCAATTCGACACATACAACAACACAGAGTTACACATGGAATAAACAAAACATACAGTCAATAATACAGTAGAACAAAAGAAAACAAAAAGTCTATATACAGTGAGTGCAAATTAGGGAAGTTAAGGAAATAAATATACCATGGTGGCGAAGTAATGACAATATAGCAATTAAACACTGGAATGGTAGATCGGCAGCAGATGAATGTGCAGGTAGAGATACTGGGGTGCAAAGGAGTAAAATAAATAAATAAATACCAGTATGGGGATGAGGTAGGTAGATAGATGGGCTGTTTACAGATGGGCTATGTACAGATGCAGTGATCTGTAAGCTGCTCTGACAGCTGGTGTTTAAAGCTAGTGAGGGAGATGTGAGTCTCCAGCTTCAGTGATTTTTGCAAATTCGTTCCAGTCATGGGCAGCAGAGAACTGGAAGGAAAGACGACCAAAGGAGGAATTGGCTTTGGGGGTGACCAGTGAGATATACCTGCTGGAGTGCGTGCTACGAGTGGGTGCTGCTATGGTGACCAGTGAGCTGAGATAAGGCGGGGCTTTACCTAGCAGAGACTTGTAGATAACCTGTAGCCAGTGGGTTTGGCGACGAGTATGAAGCGAGGGCCAACCAACGAGAGCGTACAGGTCGCAATGGTGGGTAGTGTATGGGGTTTTGGTGACAAAACGGATGGCACTGTGATAGACTGCATCCAATTTGTTGAGTAGAGTGTTGGAGGCTATTTTATAGATGACATCACCGAAGTCGAGGATCGGTAGGATGGTCAGTTTTACGAGGGTATGTTTGGCAGCATGAGTGAAGGATGCTTTGTTGCGATATAGGAAGCCGATTCTAGATTTAATTTTGGATTGGGGATGCTTAATGTGAGTCTGGAAGGAGAGTTTACAGTCTAACCAGACACCCAGGTATTTGTAGTTGTCCACGTATTCTAAGTCAGAGCCGTCCAGAGTAGTGATGCTGGACGGGCGAGCAGGTGCGGGCAGTGATCGATTGAATAGCATGCATTTAGTTTTACTTGCGTTTAAGAGCAGTTGGAGGCCACGGAAGGAGAGTTGTATGGCATTGAAGCTCGTCTGGAGGTTAGTTAACCTCTCTGGGATATAGGGGGTGCTGTTTCGACTTAGGGAAAATTGGTCTCCAAATTAAACTGCCTAGTACTCAATTCTTGCTCGTACAATATGCATATTATTGTTATTATTGGATAGAAAACACTCTCTAGTTTCTATAACCGTTGGAATTATGTCTCTGAGTGAAACAGAACTCCTTCTACAGCACTTTTCCTGCCAGGGAGTGAGATTTCAGAAATCTTGGCCCCTGCTCCCAGGTCAGTTCATAAGTCCCTGTGAATGTTATGATGCTACAAACACTGCCTACGCCTTCCTCTAGATGTCAGTAAGCGGGGAGATTTTGAATGGAGTGGATTGCGCAATCCGGGCTCTATAAATAGACCCTGGAGCGGAAAGAACGTCCTTTTCAACAGTGCGCTCGACGCAGAGTGGTCGTCGGACTGGCCTCCTTCCAAGCTTTGGTTTAGCCACTTATATATCGCCGGTCATGTTTTTATTAGTTATAGGTGTTAAAGACATCATAAGGTAGTTAATTTAAACCGTTTTATAGGAATTTATATCCGTTTAGTGCGATTTTGAGGCATTTCTTTGTGACGTACTTTGAAGAGCTGGTCACGTTTCCAGTACATGCCGAACGGTAGTGGCCATTTCGACCGGACAAGAGGACATCTTTCGACCAAAAGACGATTAGACCGGAGAAAGGATACATTGCCCAAGATTCTGATTGAAGATCAGCTCATAGTAAGAACTATTTTTGATGATAAATCGTTATTCTGTTGAAAAATGTCAAACGCATAAGCCGCCATTTTGTTTTGTGTAGCTTCGCTTGGCGAACCCTGTATTGCACAGTAAGGATAATTTTAGAAATGTAATTCAGCGATTGCATTAAGAACTAATTTGTCTTTCGATTGCTGTCCACCCTATATTTTTTAGTAAAGTTTATGATTAGTTATTCATTACGCTAGAACACTGTCCAAAATGGCGCCCGACATTTCGGCCCAGGTTGGCTACTATTCTCATTGTATAACCACGGTTTTTTGTGGCTAAATATGCACATTTTCGAACAAACTCTATATGTATGTTGTAATATGATGTTACAGGAGTGTCATCGGAAGAATTCTGAGAAGGTTAGTGAAAAAATTAATATATTTTGGCGATGATAACGTTATCGCTCTCTTTGGCTTGAATCAATGCTCGGGTAACGTTTGCACATGTGGTATGCTAATATAACGATTTATTGTGTTTTCGCTGTAAAACACTTAGAACATCTGAAATATTGTCTGAATTCACAAGATCTGTGTCTTTCCATTGCTATGTGCTGTGTATTTTTAAGAAATGTTTTATGATGAGTAAATTGGTAATACACGTTGCTCTCTGTAGTAATTCTAGTCGCTTTGGTGAGATTTGTGATGGTGGCTGCAATGGCAAACTATGATTTATACCTGAAATATGCACATTTTCGAACAAACTCTATATGTATGTTGTAATATGATGTTACAGGAGTGTCATCGGAAGAATTCTGAGAAGGTTAGTGAAAAAATTAATATATTTTGGCGATGATAACGTTATCGCTCTCTTTGGCTTGAATCAATGCTCGGGTAACGTTTGCACATGTGGTATGCTAATATAACGATTTATTGTGTTTTCGCTGTAAAACACTTAGAACATCTGAAATATTGTCTGAATTCACAAGATCTGTGTCTTTCCATTGCTATGTGCTGTGTATTTTTAAGAAATGTTTTATGATGAGTAAATTGGTAATACACGTTGCTCTCTGTAGTAATTCTAGTCGCTTTGGTGAGATTTGTGATGGTGGCTGCAATGGCAAACTATGATTTATACCTGAAATATGCACATTTTCGAACAAACTCTATATGTATGTTGTAATATGATGTTACAGGAGTGTCATCGGAAGAATTCTGAGAAGGTTAGTGAAAAAATTAATATATTTTGGCGATGATAACGTTATCGCTCTCTTTGGCTTGAATCAATGCTCGGGTAACGTTTGCACATGTGGTATGCTAATATAACGATTTATTGTGTTTTCGCTGTAAAACACTTAGAACATCTGAAATATTGTCTGAATTCACAAGATCTGTGTCTTTCCATTGCTATGTGCTGTGTATTTTTAAGAAATGTTTTATGATGAGTAAATTGGTAATACACGTTGCTCTCTGTAGTAATTCTAGTCGCTTTGGTGAGATTTGTGATGGTGGCTGCAATGGCAAACTATGATTTATACCTGAAATATGCACATTTTCGAACAAACTCTATATGTATGTTGTAATATGATGTTACAGGAGTGTCATCGGAAGAATTCTGAGAAGGTTAGTGAAAAAATTAATATATTTTGGCGATGATAACGTTATCGCTCTCTTTGGCTTGAATCAATGCTCGGGTAACGTTTGCACATGTGGTATGCTAATATAACGATTTATTGTGTTTTCGCTGTAAAACACTTAGAACATCTGAAATATTGTCTGAATTCACAAGATCTGTGTCTTTCCATTGCTATGTGCTGTGTATTTTTAAGAAATGTTTTATGATGAGTAAATTGGTAATACACGTTGCTCTCTGTAGTAATTCTAGTCGCTTTGGTGAGATTTGTGATGGTGGCTGCAATGGCAAACTATGATTTATACCTGAAATATGCACATTTTTCTAACAAAACCTATGCTATACAATAAATATGTTATCAGACTATCATCTGATGAAGTTTTTTCTTGGTTAGTGGCTATTTATATCTTTATTTGGTCGAATTGGTGATAGCACCTGATGGAGTAAGAAACTGATGGAGTTAGAAAAGTGGTGTCTTTTGCTAACGTGGTTAGCTAATAGATTTACATATTTTGTCTTCCCTGTAAAACATTTTAAAAATCTGAAATGGTGGCTTTATTCACAAGATCTGTATCTTTCATTTGGTGTCTTGGACTTGTGATTTAATGATATTTAGATGCTACTATTTAATTGTGACGCGATGCTAATCAGTGAGGGGGGGGTTGGGGGTGCTTGTCAGTTGGGACGCTAGCGTCCCAACTATCCCAGAGAAGTTAACACAGTGTCCAAGGAGGGGCCAGAAGTATACAGAATGGTGTCGTCTGCGTAGAGGTGGATCAGAGAATCACCAGCAGCAAGAGCAACATCATTGATGTATACAGAAAAGAGAGTCGGCCCGAGAATTGAACCCTGTGGCACACCCATAGAGACTGTCAGAGGTCCGGACAACAGGCCCTCCGATTTGACACACTGAACTCACACATAAGAATAGTAAATCCCCCTTTACTGGCTCAAATAGTCGACCAATCAGCCTGTTACCAACTTTGAGTGAAGTTTTGAAAAAAATGGTGTTTGACCAGATCCAATGGTATTTTACAGGAAACAAATTGACAGACATTCAGTATGCTTATAGGAAAGGACATTCAACAAGAACAGTACTGTCATGATGTGGCCCTTTCTGGGTGTAGATTGTGGCTTCCCCCTCTCTCACTCTCTCCTACGCCCAGGTTTTGTTATCATACTGAATGTTTATCGTATATGCATAGTCACTTTAACTATACATTCATGTACATACTACCTCAATTGGGCCGACCAACCAGTGCTCCCGCACATTGGCTAAACGGGCTATCTGCATTGTGTCCCACCCACCACCCGCCAACCCCTCTTTTAAGCTACTGCTACTCTCTGTTTATTATATATGTATAGTCACTTTAACCATATCTACATGTACATACTACCTCAATCAGCCTTACTAACCAGTGTCTGTATGTAGCCTCGCTACTTTTATAGCCTCACTACTGTATATAGCCTGTCTTTTTACTGTTGTTTTATTTATTTACCTACCTATTGTTCACCTAATACCTTTTTTGCACTATTGGTTAGAACCTGTAAGTAAGCATTTCACTGTAAGGTCTACACTTGTTGTATTTGGCGCACGTGACAAATAAACTTTGATTTGATTTGATCTCAGGTCGTAAATTCCTGGCGGAGACTGTCCCCCTTTTCATGCAGAGAGCGAGACCACAGAATGAACAAGGGATTTCACTTGGCCAAACTCCTAAATCCCCAAAATGGGAGTTTTTAACAATATGTCCACCTTTGAGAGTGTGGGAATGGTCCGTGGACACTTAAGGGACAGTTGTGTTGAGTGTGTTTCATTTGGTGATCTCATGATGGACTGGAAACACACATAACTATATATCTGAATGTGTACATTTCTCAATTATGGTGTTTGCATCTACTTATTGTATAAAATTAAGGAGTAAAGATGAAACTATTTGTGAAATTATGTAATGTAATGTGCACATGTAATGTGATGTTAACCTTTCATTTTGAGAGAATTGTATTCCTTGTAAAGTTTAACTAGTCAGCGGCCACGCCCCTGTGAGCACAGACATGATCTGGCATCATGGAATCGCCCTCTTCTACTGTTACAAATAAAAGCCCCTCCTAAGAAAATCCTCTTTAGACTAAGCAAACCTACAGCGTGGGCTGTGATTGCAAATAGTTAAGACCACGCATACCTCGATGTAAACTGAGGTGGCACAGGTTTGAGTACCAAGATTAGAAAACCATACCACGTGGAGCATTGGCTACATGGCTGGAAATGGTTAAACTCTGAGACTATCGATCCCTACAGAATAAGAGCAAATCTTAGATACGAAGTACTAGTCTGCAGCTAGAAATGACATAAACCGAGGACAAGAATACCAACAACCGCTGAAACATCTAATCTATGAGAACATTTCTGAAAGGTACTCTGAGGTATCCATTCTAACCAAGAAAGACTTCAGGGAAACAGAAAGAGAGAAAGAGACTTGGATAAACTTTCCAGCCGACAGACCGGATTCCAACAGAGAAGACAACAATGACATACACCGTAAATATGTATTTGCAATTATTCTCGAATGAGCGGCATTTCATATGCGAAGGATTAGCATTTCAATGTATATAATTATTGACTGTGTAATGAATCCATTTAGTCTTTCCCGCTCTTTCTCAGTCCACACCCCCTTCCCTTTGTCCACCAAGCCGTCATATCGGTTTAGTCCACAAGGGAATCTTCCCTATCATTGTTAGTAACCAATATCTACTGTTTGTTTGTTTATGCATTTCTGTGATTATTTAGATAGTCAGTAAATAAATGATTAAGCCAATTGGTGTATGGATGATTTATAGTAAATGCTGGGTTCGTGCAGATAACCAACGTTCAGATGAGACTGACATGAGGTAAAGAATAATTAATTAATAGAATACTAATTGATCAGATATAAAATATCTGAAGAGTTATATTCGGAAAAGTATAACTTTGTAATCTGAAGATTTTCCGTGGTGACCTGACTTCCTAGTTAATTAAATTTGCATGATTAGTTTAATCATGTAATAATAATTACAGAGTATTGATTTGATAAAATAACAGTCTTCACCTTTAATGATGCCAAAGACACAACAGTACTTACACAAATGACTGACGGTTGGCTGAGAGAAATTAATAATAAAAATATTGTGAGGGCTGTTTTGTTAGACTTCAGTGCGGCTTTTGATTTTATCGATTATAGTCTGCTTCTGGAAAAACGTATGTGTTATGGCTTTGGGTGTGCACTCTTATCTGTTATGATGGTTGAGAAGTCTTCTGGCAGTGTGATAGGTGCCACCTCTGACACTCCTGGACCTTCACTGCTGTGGGTGTCGCTACGATGACCTGGTATGGACCCATCCATCTGGGGTGGTTCCACTTCCTTTTGTGGACCTTCAGCTTGATCCATTCTCCAACGTCAACAGGTAGGCTGTCTGGGTCACCCTGTTTAGGAACTTCCTGGGTTTTCCTGTATTGGGAATACAAAGACCTAACAGCATGGGTTAGTTCCTTCATATATTTGCTCAAATCATCATCCTGTGCAGTCAGGTCAGTCAGTTTTGGAGTCATTGGTCTGTGTAAAGGAACGTTCATTGGGTGGCCAGTTAAGAGCTCATGTGGACTAAGCCCTGTCCCGCGGTTTATGCTACCAGAGAGAGAACCAGCAGGTGGAGGAGACTAGTCAAGCCATGACAATACAACCAAAGACAGTACAGTTTAACCCCTTATTTTTGTTGACACAAAACTACCTCCATACTTCCATTGATTTCTATGGGTTACCTTCAAATGAGATAAAAACGGAGGTCGCCATCATGTTTGTGAGAGTCTCCCCTTTTCATAGAGTGGTCATAATAGTTTGTAGGCTAAACCGGTCGGACGTTTTTGTGAGAAGAGACATTTTCGGGATGTCTTATGGCCTGACAAACATAACTGTAGCTCAGCCAGGTGAATGCTTTGGATTGAGACACAGCCCATTAAATCATCTGTTTGACAAGCGTTCTTGGAAGTCTCACGATGTTGCGCCTATGGGTTTAGAAACTCTATGGTACAACTGTAACTCCAACCCCTTTGACTCCACCCACTAACAAACAATAGGTGTTGGAAACAAGAATTTAGAGACTGAAGGGATTTTAGAAACAAGTGAGCTACGGGGAACATCATCTCTCAGACACAGTCACAGGTATATGGTAAGTAACTCAGAGTATAATGGTTTTGACCCTTGCCTGTCCTGACTCCGAGCCCGTCTGCCTGACCACACTGCCTGCCCCTGACCCTGCCTGCCGACCTGTACCTTTGCCCCCCTCTGGATTACCGACCTCTGCCATTACCCTGACCCTGAGCCTGCCTGCCGCCCGGTACTGTTGCCCCACCTCTGGTTTACTGACCCCTGCCTGCCTTGAACTGTCTATTGCCTGACCCTGTTGGAATATTAAATGTTTGTTTATTCGACGTGGTCTGCATCTGGGTCTTACCTTCATAGCTGATAATTATATTAGTATTATTTTTAGATAAGATTTCTGAAAACCTTTGTACAGCATTCTGCCCATGTATCACCATTAATCTTTAAACATGTATGTATGCATTTTAAACATTTTATTATGACCCAATAGTAAAGTGTCAGCCATGTGGTAAGTGTTCAGGGCCAAGTGGTGGATAGGGTGTTTCTACTCTGTCTAACTGTCTAAAGGCGCACTGCATTCTCTCGAAAAGCACTTTGTAAACATAAATCATCACTATTTTGTATACATTGTTACTGTCTTCTCTCAGTTTAGAGACCAGCAGCCCATACAGTTAAATAATGGTTAAATAAAAAATACAGAACAGCGAGATATGGATGAGTTTTCACTTCCTACGGCTTCCACTAGATGTCAACAGTCAATAGAACTTTGTCTGATGACTCTGCTGTGAAGGGGGGCTGAAGGAGACAGGAATGAGTAACCAAAGCCATGAGGTCCCCACGCTTTGACCACGCGCGTTCATGTGGGAGGCAGCTCCGTTCCATCGCTCAACTGAAGTCAATGTAATTCTCCGGTTGGAACGTTATTCAAGATGTATGTTAACAACATTCTAAAGATTGATTCAATACATCGTTTGACATGTTTCTACTGACTTTTGGACATTTCGTCATGTTATAGTGACGCTTTGTGACTTTGGAATTGTTTACCAAACGCGCTAACCAAAGTAGCTAATTGGACATAAATAACGGACATTATCGAACAAATCAAGCATTTATTGTGGACCTGGGATTCCTAGGACTGCATTCTGATGAAGTTCATCAAAGGTAAGGAAACATTTATCATGTATTTTCTGGTTTCTGTTGACTCCAACATGGCGGCTAATTTGACTATTTTTCTGAGCACCGTCTCAGATTATTGCATGGTTAGCTTTTTCCGTAAAGTTTTTTTGAAATCTGATACTGAAACGATGTGGCTATGCAAAATCACTTGATGTTTTTGGAACTAGTGAATGTAACGCGCCAATGTAAACTCATATTTTTTTATATAAATATGAACTTTATCAAACAAAACATGCATGTATTGTGTAACATGAAGTCCTATGAGTGTCATCTGATGAAGATCATCAAAGGTTAGTGATTAATTTTATCTCTATTTCTACTTTTTGTGACTGCTATCCTTCGCTGGAAAAATGGCTGTGCTTATTGTGGTTTGGTGGTGATCTAACATAATCGTTTGTAGTGCTTTCGCTGAAAAGAATATTTGAAATCGGATACTTTGGTGAGATTAACAACAAGATGACCTTTAAAATGATATAAGACACATGTATGTTTGAGGAATTTTAATTATGAGATTTCTGTTGTTTGAATTTGGCGCCCTGCACTTTCACTGGCTGTTGTCATATCGATCCCGTTACCGGGATTGCAGCCATAAGAAGTTGTTAAACATGAATATAAACTAAACTTATTTGCAGATGATCTCCTGATATATCTGACCAATATTGAAAACTCAATGCCCTTTGCTAAAAATATTTTCAGAATACTCTAAGACCGCAGGATATGAAATGTATGTGAAAAAATGAAATAATGGCAATAGAAAAAAGTAAAAACAATAACTCACAATCTACAGCGATGCTTTAAGTGGACCTTAAAAAATATGAAATACTTAGGATGCTTAATAAGTGACAACAATCAACAAATATATAAAGATACCATTATTCCATTACTCAACAATATGAAAGCAGATCTAATAAAATGGAATAATCTTCCCGTAAATATTACTGATAGACTGAACCTCTTTAGAAAAGCATGGCTGCCAAAGTTTTTGTGTTTAGTTTTGGTAATACCAATTACCCACTGAAGACAATCTTTAAAAAAGTATACTCGGTCATAACAGACTTTATATGGGCCAATAAAATTCATAGAATAAAAAGGAAAGTTTGACACCTTCCTGAGGGTGGTTTTAACCTTCCAGACTTGGAATTGTATAGTTAAATGCACTAAAGATGAACAATGGGTACATATTGAAGATACGCATGCTCATCCCTATTTTCATTTGATTTTCAAAGGATAAAGCTAAGAAATTAACAACTTCATAGTTAAGAACACAAACAATATGGAAGAAAATGAAACGTATTCTACAAGAACCAATATCATTCCCTAAAAACACAACCTTATGGAACAATCCTTGGATAGCTTTTCAGAATGTACTGATACATTGATACACATGGAAAACTAAAGGCATAGAAACCATAAATGTATTTGCATGACAGAATAAAAAAGTAATTTTGGACTGACTTAAAAGTTACAAATCACAAAATGTACATTTGAAATCTGTTGGACATCAGAGCAACCTTGAGGGAATCTTATTTTAGTTAGAAAATGATGTTCATATGACAGGGAATATATCCAAAACCTTTGCAGACAGCATATCCAACTGACAATCTCTGTAAACTATTGGAACCAAGACATAAAAAGAAATGTTGGCACAAGATGGAGGGAAAGTTGGACCATAACTAAAGAATTTACAGTTAACGAAAATGTACGCCTAATTCAGTATAAACTAATTCTATAGAATTTATTATACAGAGACAAAGTTCACAAATTCTACAGCACAAAGGCAGAGTCATGTCTTAAGTATAAAACTAATAATGACTCAATAATCCATGCTTTCTGGGAATGCTATAATGTCCAAAAGTTATGGACGGAGCTAGAAAGTTGGCTGTCAGAAGTATTACAATGTAAACTTACTTTTAATCCATCTGTCTGCATATTTCTGTCACGCCTGCTCCCGCTCTCCCTCTCTGGCGCTCGAGGGCACCAGGCTGCCCTTTATTATGCACACCTGTCACCATCATTACACACAGTTGCGCAATATTGGACTCACATGGACTCCATTACTTTGTTGATTACCCCCTCTATATCTGTCTGCTCCTCACTTTGTTCCATGTGTCAGCATTGATGTTGTTATTTTTACCCTGTCCAGATGCTGTTCCTGTTCTGTTTCATTAAATGTTCACTCCCTGTACCTGCTTCTCGTCTCCAGCATAGATCCTTACAGAATGCTGACACCACTAAAGGAAGCATCAGGGAGTTTTGTTTTGGTTGGTGATGTCGGGTCCAGGTACCGTCGCCGATGGAACCAGGGGTGCCTCAGCTAGCTCGTCGGGCTTCCATGCCTTAGCTGGCTCAAGAGGTCTTCTTGCCCTGGGTGGCTTGGCAGACTCCCACTCCACGTCATGCTTCAGCCGACCCATCAGGCTCCCACGCCTCAGCCGGTTTGTCAGGCTCCCACGCCTCAGTGGGATCGTCGGGCGTTCATGCCTCAGCCGGTTCGTCAGGTTCCCACACCTCAGCGGGATCGTCGGGCTTCTACGCCTCAGCCAGCTTATCCAGTGCCCATGCCTCGGCCGGCCCGTCAGGCTCGCCCAGGTGGGACGCCAGGGGGCACCTCTCGAGTGGGGGGGGGGGGGGGGGGGGTTTGTCACACCTGCTCCCGCTCCCCCTCTCTGGCACTCGAGGGCGCCAGGCTGCCCTTCATTACTCACACCTGTCACCAACATTACGCACAGCTGCGCAATATTGGACTCACCTGGACTACATTACTTTGTTGATTACCCGCTCTATATTTTAAATGTAACCTTTATTTAACTAGGCAAGTCAGTTAAGAACAAATTCTTATTTGCAATGACGGGCCTACCAGGGCCAAATCTGGATGATGCTGGGCCAATTGTGCGCCGCCCTATGGGACTCCCAATCACGGCTGGATGTGATACAGCCTATATCTGTCTACTCCTGACTTTGTTCCCTGTGTCAGCATTGATGTTATTTTTCCCCTGTCCAGATGCTGTTCCTGTTCTGTTTCATGTCCGTGTTTCATTAAATGTTCACTCCCTGTACCTGCTTCTCGTCTCCAGTGTCGATCCTTACAATTTCAAGACATGGCATATGGGGGTGTAGTGAGATACCCAATGGGCTGGACGATTCTCTTCTCATCACTCATCTTGGAAAGAACGTGTACTAAATACTTGGAAATGAATCAATCTGCCATCATTAACACAATGGAAAAATCTAATGATTTATTATTGAAATAGTATGGGCGACCAAGAAAAACTAATTGGTACAATTTAAGGCCAAGTGGCAAACAATAATGCAGGCACTAGGGATGGGAGTGTGATGTAAAATTGCGCGACTAGGGTGGCGCAGCGGTCTAAGGCACTGCAGTGCTTGAGGCATCACTACAGATCCGGATTCAATCCTGGGCTGTGTCACAGCCGGCCGTGACTGGGAGACCCATGAGGCGACGCACAATTGGCCCAGTGTCATCCTGGTTAGGGGAGGGTTTTGGCCAGGATGTCCTTGTCCCATCGCACTCTAGTGACTCCTGTGGAGGTCGTCAGTTGTACGGTGATTCCTCCGACACATTGGTGCCGCTGGCTTCTGGGTTAAGCAAGCAGTGTGTCAAGAAGCAGCACGGCTAGGCAGGGTCGTGTTTTGGAGGACACATGGCTCTCGACCTTCGTCTCTCCTGAGTCCATACGTGAGTTGCAGCGATGGGAAAAGACTGTAACTACCAATTGGATATCACGAAATTGGGGAGAAAAAAGGGGTAAAAAACAAACAAAACCAAAAAATTGCACTACTATGGGCTCTATTCAATCCGCATCAGGGAAGTTCAGCTTTACAACTTCATTGAAATTTTTAAGGTAAAGTTCCCGCTTTAGCGAAGGTCTTTTAAGGGAGTATACGAGGCACAGACGTTTGCGTCGCCTAACCGAGTTCTGCTAGGAGCAAACTGTACCTAGTATGTGGATGCCTTTAGGCTGCGTTTACACAGGCAGCCCAATTCTGATTATTTTTCCACTAATTGGTTTTTGTACCAATCAGATCAGCTCTTTTGCCAATAATTGGGGAAAAGATCAGAATTCGGCTGCCTGTGTAAACACAGCCTAAATGACAGGTATAATCCAAAAAGAAGACAAAAAAAAACAGTGAAAACCTTTGAACTATGAACAAAATATTTACAAAAATGTATACAGATCATTAGCCTATTGCGTAACGTTACAGGATGCATTACTGCTATAACGTTATTCAAAAGGCAGATCTTGTAACGGCTTTCCTCCTCCTCTTCATCCGAAGAGGAGGAGCAGGGATTGAACCAAAATGCAGCGTTGTGTGATGACATGATTTATTTAAACAAGACGAAAAAACGAACTACACTTGAATAATTAACAAAACAAATAAACGATGTAGACAGACCTGGACGATGAACTTACATGAAACACGAAGAACGCAATAACAGGAAAACTGACTACATAAAACGAACGAACAAACAAAACCGAAAACAGTCCCATGTGGCGTAACATACAGACACTGACACAGGAGACAACCACCCACAAACAAACAGTGTGAAAACACCTACCTTAATATGACTCTCAATCAGAGGAAATGAAAACCACCTGCCTCTAATTGAGAGCCATATCAGGTCACCCTTTAAACCAACATAGAAACAGAAAACATAGACTGCCCACCCAAACTCACGTCCTGACCAACTAACACATACAAAACTAACAGAAAACAGGTCAGGAACGTGACATAACCCCCCCCTCAAGGTGCGAACTCCGGGCGCACCAGCACAAAGTCTAGGGGAGGGTCTGGGTGGGCATCTGACCACGGTGGTGGCTCAGGCTCTGGGCGAGGTCCCCACCCCACCATAGTCAATCCCAGCTTACGTCTCCCCCTTAGAATGACCACCCTCATCTTACACCCACTTAATTTTAATGGTAACCTTAATATAAGGGGCAGCACCGGGACAAGGGGCAGCACCGGGATAAGGTAGCTCAGGACAGAGATATAGCACAGGACAGAGAGGTAGGTCAGGATAGAGAGGTAGCTCAGGATAGAGGGGCAACTCCGGACTGAAGGGCAGCTCCGGACAGAGAGACAGCTCTGGACTGAGGGGCAGTTCTGGATAAATGGCCGCTCTGGGCTGAGGGGCAGCTCATGACTGGCTGACGGCTCTGGACGCTCATGGCTGGCTGACGGCTCTGGACGCTCATGGCTGGCTGACGGCTCTGGACGCTCATGGCTGGCTGACGGCTCTGGACGCTCATGGCTGGCTGACGGCTCTGGACGTTCATGGCTGGCTGACGGCTCTGGACGCTCATGGCTCGCTGACGGCTCTGGCAGATCCTGTCTGGTTGGCGGCTCTGGCAGATCCTGTCTGGTTGGCGGCTCTGGCAGATCCTGTCTGGTTGGCGGCTCTGGCAGATCCTGTCTGGTTGGCGGCTCTGGCAGATCCTGTCTGGTTGGCGGCTCTGGCAGATCCTGACTGACGAATGGCTCTAGCGGCTCCTGACTGACTAACGGCTCTGACGGCTCGGGACAGACGGGCGGCTCTAATGGCTCGGGACAGACGGATGGCTCAGACGGCACTGGGCAGACGGATGGCTCAGATAGCGCTGGGGAGACGGATGGCTCAGATGGCGCTGGGGAGACGGATGGCTCAGATGGCGCTGGGGAGACGGATGGCTCTGGCCGGATGAGGCGCACTGTAGGCCTGGTGCGTGGTGCCGGAACTGGAGGCACCGGGCTAAGGACACGCACCTTCAGGCTAGTGCGGGGAGCAGGGACAGGGCACACTGACCTCTCGAAGCGCACTATAGGCCTGGTGCGTGGTACCGGCACTGGTGGTACCGGGCTAAGGGCACGCACCTCAGGGCGAGTGCGGGGAGAAGGAACAGTGCGTACAGGGCTCTGGAGACGCACAGGTGGCTTAGTGCGTGGTGCCGGAACTGGAGGCACTGGGCTGGAGACACGCACCATAGGGAGAGTGCGTGGAGGAGGAACAGGGCTCTGGAGACGCACAGGAAGCCTGGTGCGTGGTGTAGGCACTGGTGGTACTGGGCTGGGGCGGGGAGGTGGCGCCGGAAATACCGGACCGTGCAGGCGTACTGGCTCCCTTGAGCATTGAGCCTGCCCAACCTTACCTGGCTGAATGCTCCCCGTCGCCCGACCAGTGCGGGGAGGTGGAATAACCCACACCGGGCTATGTAGGCGAACCGGGGACACCATGCGTAAGGCTGGTGCCATGTAAGCCGGCCCAAGGAGACGTACTGGTGGCCAGATATGTAGAGCCGGCTTCATGGCACTTGGCTCAATGCTCAATCTAGCCCTACCAGTGCGGGGAGGTGGAATAACCCGCACCGGGCTATGCACACGTACAGGAGACATCGTGCGCTCTACTGCGTAACACGGTGTCTGCCCGTATTCCCGCTCTCCACGGTTAGCCTGGGAAGTGGGCGCAGGTCTCCTACCTGCCCTTGGCCCACTACCTCTTAGCCCCCCCCCAAGAAATTTTTGGGGTTTCTTCTCGGGCTTCCTTGCTAGCCGCATACCTTCATATCTCCGGTTCCCTTGTCCGGTTGCCTCTGCTCTCCTCAGTGCCTCCAGCTGTTCCCATGGGAGGCGATCCCTTCCAGCCAGGATCTCCTCCCATGTGTAGCAACCCTTGCCGTTTAATACGTCCTCCCATGTCCATTCCTGTTTCGTGTTCCACTGCTCGAACTTACGCTGCTTGGTTCTGGATTGGTGGTGGTTCTGTAACGGCTTTCCTCCTCCTCTTCATCCGAAGAGGAGGAGCAGGGATTGAACCAAAATGCAGCGTTGTGTGATGACATGATTTATTTAAACAAGACGAAAAAACGAACTACACTTGAATAATTAACAAAACAAATAAACGATGTAGACAGACCTGGACGATGAACTTACATGAAACACGAAGAACGCAATAACAGGAAAACTGACTACATAAAACGAACAAACAAACAAAACCGAAAACAGTCCCGTGTGGCGTAACATACAGACACGGACACAGGAGACAACCACCCACAAACAAACAGTGTGAAAACACCTACCTTAATATGACTCTCAATCAGAGGAAATGAAAACCACCTGCCTCTAATTGAGAGCCATATCAGGTCACCCTTTAAACCAACATAGAAACAGAAAACATAGACTGCCCACCCAAACTCACGTCCTGACCAACTAACACATACAAAACTAACAGAAAACAGGTCAGGAACGTGACAGATCTGATTTAGTAAATATTTGGTTAATAGTTCACTAAAGTTTTCTGCATCGAACTGGCCATATTTTGTGTCTTCTTTATGGAATATACAGTAAAGAACACATAGCTAAAGGCATGGGGTGTACAGGTACGATGTGAACAGCCCTGTGACATACACATTAATGGCATGTAAAAAATATATACAGTACCAGTCAAAAGTTTGGACACACCTGTTCATTGAAGCGTTTTTATTTATTTATTTAAAAAAAATTCTACATTGTAGAATAATATTGAAGACATCAAAACTAGGAAATAACACATGGAATCATGTAGTAACCAAATAAGTGTTAAGCAAATCAAAATACTGTATATTTATATTTGATATTCTTCAAAGTAGCCGGCCTTTGCCTTGACGACAGCTTTGCACACTCTTGGCATTCTCTCAACCAGCTTCATGGGGTAGTCACCTGGAATGCATTTCAATTAACAGGTGTGCCTTGTTAAAAGTTAATTTGTGGAATTTCTTTCCTTCCTAATGCGTTCGAGCCAATCAGTTGTGTTGTGACAAGGTAGGGGTGGTATACAGAAGATAGCCCTATTTGGTAAAAGACCAAGTCCATATTATGGCAAGAACAGCAAAAAAAGCAAAGAGAAACGACAGTCTGTGATTACTTTAAGACATGAAAGTCAGCCTGTCTGGAAAATGTCAAGAACTTTGAAGTTTCTTCAAGTGCAGTCGCAAAAACAATCAAGCTCTATGATGAAACTGGCTCACATGAAGACCGCCACAGGATAGGAAGACCCAGAGTTACCTCTGCTGCAGAGGATACGTCCATTAGAGTTAACTGCACCTCAGATTGCAGCCCAAATAAATGCTTCACAGAGTTCAAGTAACAGACACATCTCAACGTAAATTGTTCAGAGGAGACTGCGTGAGTCAGACCTTCATAGTCGAATTGCTGCAAAGAAACCACTACTAAAGGACACCAATAATAAGAAGAGACTTGCTTGGGCCAAGAAACACGAGCAATGGACATTAGACCGGTAGAAATCTGTCCTTTGGTCTGATGAGTCCAAATTTGAGACTTTTGGTTCCAACCGCTGTGTCTTTGTGAGATGCATAGTGGGAGAATGGATGATCTCTGCATGTGTGGTTCCCAACGTGAAGCATGGAGGAGGAGGTGTGATGGTGCTTGGCTGGTGACACTGTCAGTGATTTATTTAGAATTCAAGGCACACTTTACCAGCATGCCTGCCACAGCATTCTGCAGCAATATGCCATCCCATCTGGTTTTGCGCTTAGTGGGGCTATCATTTGTTTTTCAACAGGACAATGACCCAACACACCTCCAGGCTGTGTAAGGGCTATTTGACCAAGATTGACGGATGTAATGCTGTATCAGATGACCTGGCCTCCACAATTACCCAACCTCAACTCAATTGAGATGGTTTGGGATGAGTTGGACCGCAGAGTGAAGGAAAAGCAGTCAACAAGTGCTCAGCATATGTGGGAACTCCTTCAAGACTGTTGGAAAAGCATTCCAGGTGAAGATTGATTGAGATAATGCCAAGAGTGTGCATAGCTGTCATCAAGGAAAAGGGTGGCTCCTTTCAAGAATCTCAAATCTAAAATATATTTTTATTTGTTTTACACTTTTTTGGTAACTACGTGATTCCATATGTGTTATTTTATAGTTTTTATGTATTTTTCTCCAATGTAGAAAATACAAAAAATAAAGAAAAAGCCTTCAATGAGTAGGTGTGTCCAAACTTTTGACTGGTACAGTATATATAAGCACATTTTGAAGAACGACACACAGAGGAGTGTGAGCAGTTAAATGATATTTATTTAAAATAAGATGTTAGGTCTGCAGAGGGACAGAGGAGAGGATTGTCTTACAATCTTACCCAGAGATTCAGAGAAGCACATAAACGAAGCATAGAACCAAATGCAATTATTGGAACAGTTGGCTCCCATGTGCACTTACTTCCTGGTACATGACATCATCTCTGCTGACCTCACATCCAAAATAAGACTAATTTAATATCCCCTTTATTCATAAAAAAAATCTATTTATTATAATTATAGAAAGAAAAGACCACTTGCACACTTTGGAGAGTTGTAGTATTGCTTCAAATATCATTAGCTGAAGAAGTGGCATGTTGAAAATAAAACAAACTATCTGGGTGTTTTTTCACACAACCACACACTTGTCCTCTCCTGAGGGATATATTACAAAGTAGGATCAATGAGTTGGCCAGATAACCAGCCCAAATATTCTGAAATAACTTACTTTTTTTATACTTTTGAAATGGCATGCTCTAATTGACTTAACAAACAAAAACACATATCTAAAATTAGAATTTCTTAATTAACCAGAAAATCGAAAGTTCTTTCTGGTTGTTTATCAAAGTTAGTTGGCTGACTCATTGATCCTGCTTTGCAGTATATCCCTCTGTTCATGCTCCACACACTGAGCTGTAAAACTAATCTGAGATGTCTCTATCTCCCTACATGGGGCTAAAATACTAAAAACATAAACATAAATAACAACGGTACATTAATTTGGCATTTTTACAAAACACAGCTTCAAGAGTCCATCCAGTGTCCGCTTTTCCATTCTGGGTTCTGAAAATGAAAACAACGACAACAATAACAACAACAACATAAAGGAGAGCTTTCTGTGGCTGGAGAGACGGGTGGACAGGAGAAAGAGGGGAAGACCAGGAGACAGAGGGAATGGAAACTCTGTGTTGGTTCTGTTGGTTCCTGCATCAGACCTCCCCAGAAGATTGACTGGCTGTTCTTCACGTGTAGCACGTTCCATGTCTGTGTTAAGTCTCCTCTCTGTCCGTGTGTTGAGTGGAGAGGCTGAGGTGAGTACAGGTGGCTAAGTCTCCTCTCTGGCTGAGGTGAGGGGAGTACTGTAGTGGACAGACAAAGAGGTATGTAGTACTGCTGGTCTGTAGTGGGCAGACAAATTGGTCTGTAGTCTTTAAGTCTTTCTCAACAGGGTCAGATAAATCAGGAAGTCCATATCAGATAACATGTGCCATTGAATCTGCACACAGGCACACACACTCACATATGCACAAACATTCCTCTATGTACAGTACACAGTTGCTTTCTATTTTTCCACACACACAAACACACCCCCCGTGGCTCCCTAAGTGGTAAGTTCCTCCCCATTGGCCTCCTGCTTGGTCCTTCTCAGGTTGCTCTTCATCTTCACAAACTCAGGGGTGTTCTCCTGCTCCTCCTCATCCTTCTGCTGGTCCAACTCAAGCTAAACATACACGATAGAGAAGAAAGTTAGGTTACATGTTAGTACAAGTACATGTTAGCATGTGTGTGTGATCCCCAACTGTCCTCTCCCTCTCTCTGTGTATTTATTTTATCAAATGCCGTCAGTCTGTCTATCTTTACAGTGTTGGGTGTGTATGAGTAACACAGTGTGTGTGTGTGTGTGTGTGTGTGTGTGTGTGTGTGTGTGTGTGTGTGTGTGTGTGTGTGTGTGTGTGTGTGTGTGTGTGTGTGTGTGTGTGTGTGTGTGTGTGTGTGTGAATGTGTGTCTACCTGTTCTAGTTTCTGTTGTCTCTTCATGAGCTCTATCTCCAGGTCGCTCCTCTTGGTGTGGGCCTCCTGCTCCTCCCTCTGGGCCTTGAGGACCTGCTCTCTCTTTCTCTTCTCCAGAACCTTCTGGAGCTCTGGTTTGTTCTGAGGAGCTAGGCCCCTTGGAGAAGCAACCAATCACAGATGTTATTATAGTACTTCCACAGCCAATGACAAGGAACTTTACTTACACAGACACACACAACTAATAATTGACCTGATTACAGCACGGACAGAGACAGGCAGTTCTACATTGATCTATCCATCACTTCCTATTCAGAGAAAGTTACATAAAGCTAAACCATCCCAGATTAGCCCACATCTAGTAATCTTAGGCAAGCTAGGGGCCATGGCTGGACTGGACAGGAATTGGCATTGGGATTAGGAGATTGAGATTATGTGATGAAATGTATGATGGCGGCGGGTCTTGACTTGACCATACACACAGATCAGTGTTAAGACACACAATTAGTGAATATCAATCAATCAAATGTACCCGCCTGTCTACAAATCATATCAACCTCTTTCCTAATATAGCTATCCCTTTCTTTCATTGAGCTGTCCCTTCTGCCAGAGATTACATGCCATTGATGAAACAGGCGTTTCCATTTTGTTGTTATACTACTGTGTAAAGTTCGGGTTTTAGGATTCAGATATTTAATCTGAAAGAGGACAGGGCCATCTGAGTACAAACACCTATTAGTGAGATGACTACAATAATACCAGTATATTAAAGCCTAAATCTGAACCCTCAAACACTGTCTTGTTTTTAATTCATTCATGCAGTGTCTAACTACATTATTGATTGCCCTGGATTTAACTTAAAATGTTGTTCAGTAGGACAAAAACGGAGAACCTAAATGAGTGTTCTGAATAGACAAGATCTAATAGGATAGAATAGTGTGTGGTGTGCATGTGTGTGTTATATATAGCCTGACCTCCATCCCTGTACATTTCAACTTTTTTTCAGCCTGACCTGAGTAAGTGATTTCAAAAGAGGTTAAATTAGAGTCTCAAAGATGCAGTTCTAAACGTCTCTTCTCTGTGCACACGTGTGTGTATGTGTGACTGAACATCATAGGTAGTTGAGGAGAGTGAGAGACCCTCTGCGGGAGATGGTGTTCTAATCCTCCTTGCACAACGTTCCCCTCCCTCCCTCCCTCCCTCCCTCCCTCCCTCCCTCCCTCCCTCCCTCCCTCCCTCCCTCCCTCCCTCCCTCCCTCCCTCCCTCCCTCCCTCCCTCCCTCCCTCCCTCTATCCATCCATCTCTCTTTTTCTCTCCCTGCCTCCCTCTATCCATCTCTCTTTCTCTCAACCATCCATCTCTCTCATCATCACTAATCCGCTACACCCCAAACATTTCTCTCTATCTTCTTCCTCTCCTTCTCCTCTCTATAATATGATCTCTTTCTTCTCTCCTCTGTATCTCTCGTCCCCTATCCTCTCTCCTACGTATTTTTCCCCTCATCTCCTCCACAAAGAATACTAAAACCCAGTCAAAACATCTCCTCTTTCATATCAGTTCTAAATCAATATAGTCTAAAGTATATACCTCATACCAACACTGAAACACACATAAGACAAACACAATCTGTGTCCATCTCAATTTCACCCCTAACCCACTCTCTCTAACTCTCTCCCCCCTTTCTCCATCCCTCCATACTCCAGAGCCCTGTGTTCATGTCCATAATGCACATGGTTCTGTGCAGCGTGCTAACAGACAGGGCACAGTGATGTAACATCTGTCAACAGTACACACTGTGTTGGTGTGTGTGTTTATATATAGCATAGCAACAAGGCCTTGAGCATCTGTCTATTCAGCATGAGAAAAGACAGACTTGAGCGTCAGCACTGAGGCCGTCAAACACACGCACACACAGTCACACATGAATGCAAATGAGCATGCACTCATAACCAGTGTGATTTGCTGCCACGGTCCATTCTGTAACTTACATCTTTCCCAGTGGTAACTGAAGGTACAACAAAACATTCAGCCCAAAAAAATCTAAAATACAATTCTGAATTTACCAAGACCCACCCATTTATTTTAACCATAAATGGTAAAATTACTCTGCTAGAGGCAGAGCTTTTCACCGGAAACACAATTATAGATTGTAAAAGTTATAGATTGTGATTGTTGTGTGCTTCTGTGCTATACTAATATTGAAAGTGTTCGGGTAGGAGGAACATTTCCGTGCAGTAAAAGCATGTTTTTACGTAATAGTTCTGAGACAGCAGAATGCACTAAAGGTTTTATATAATAGTTCTTATTAAAGTTTCATGCATTAAGGTTTACATAACACTACTGTGATGTGTCTCCCCGGGGGTACCCCCGATACAGGATGTCATAGCATAGCAGCACACTGCAGTAGAACGCTGTCACACACTCCTAACAACAGATCTAGGATCAGCTAACTAAAACCTCTATCCTAACCTTAACCAATAGACGTAGGACAACCTATCTGACCCCGAAGAAACACTGGATTATAAACAGAAACAGTAGGTGATCATAAACCTCTGATAGATCACACAGTCAAAAGTCTGAGTTGAAGGTGAGGGTTATAAACTGTTCATAACCACCCTCATTGTCTTGGACTTCATCCATCCTCAGTCAGGGCCAGGATGTATGTCTACCATAACACAGTGAGCACAGTGAGCTAAACTGGTGTTTATCCTCCATTGATGAATAGAAACTTGTTTACAGTTTCCCTCTTTTGAGTAAGACAGGGATCTGGGAATCAGACAACTGGGAAAGAAAATGCAGTAGACACAGGTGAAATGGAGTGGAAGAAGGAGAGGTGAAGTGTGTGTTGTGTTGCCCCCAGTCCCCTCACCTCTTTTGGTTCATCATGAGTTCTCGGTGGAGGTCCTGGTGGTTTCTGGAGCTCTTGACTGGGTTCAACAGCTTCTTGGGTTTGATCAGCTCCTCACAGTCCCCCTCCAGATAGTCCGGCTCAGCCATTACACTCCTGCCCAGAGACAGAGACAGACCTGTGTCCACACACCGATCTGAGGGGATTCATTATGTTATTAGTCATTTATTATATGATTCATTTTCTTGATTCATTTACTTTATTTATTTACTACTGTAATGGTTAACGACACAAGCACACTCTCTCTCTCTCTCTCTCTCTCTCTCTCTCTCTCTCTCTCTCTCTCTCTCTCTCTCTCTCTCTCTCTCTCTCTCTCTCTCTCTCTCTCTCTCTCTCTCTCTCTCTCTCTCTCACATATATACACACACATACGCACACACACATTCTAAAATCACACCTCACTGTAGGCACCATTACATGTAGCTGTTTTAAGGCATTGTGTTTTTCTGTGCCCAGACATTACGACCCCCACTACTGATGGCAGAGTCTGGAGTTACATAATCATTCCATTCCACCACAGGAATGTTCTATTCTCCATAAGGATAACCATATCTGCATACAGACAGACTGCTCTCACGGCAGGTTTCTCAAATGCCGCTCTGAGAACAACAATACAATCATATACAAATCTCCACTTCTTTGTATGGATATTCTGTATTTAAAATACAATACAGAGATTGCATTGGGATATATTACTACACACATATAATACGAGTTGATAAGCTAATCAGACATCAATCATCAAACAGGGAGTTCATCTCATGTTCTATTCTCACAAACTGCTTTCAATATCCAAATATAAAAGCTACACATTTCCATTTCATATACTTGGTTCTATTCAGATCATCAGAGCACAATTTCCTGCAGCCACCAAATGAATGAGTGCTATGTATGGATAGTAGCCTATATGTAGGATGTTCTATCTATTTCATATAGCCTACAGCTGATTTGTGTGTCCAAGACCATTTCCCCCCTTGGAGACACTCCATTGTATTCGAAAACTCATTATAGAACATGAAATATGGCTATCCCGACACAGATAACTTCATAATGCCGCAACTACTGACAATCAGGATAACAGTACCCACACAGACATGCAAGAATCTAACCCAGTATCCATTCATTACCATGGCCAGGTATAAAAAGTTATGAGATACACTTACATCGGTAAAACATATGCATAATAAGACCGGCTAGAAGACGTCAAGTTTTCATCAAACAACGCACATTTTTACAAACTCTCCAACTTACCCTGCAGGAGGTGAGGAAAAACTGGTATTCTACACATAGTCGCCATCTGGACTATTGATTAGAAGTCATAATAATAATAATAATGATAATAGTGGTACTGTACTATCAATAGCCTGGTATGACCTCTGGACAGGAGAAGAGAAAACAGAGGAGCTCCTGCACGCAGCTGTTCTACTCAGGGGAGAATGGAGCCTCTGGTTGGAATGAGCTTTGATGAGATGCACTATTATCTAATAGCAGCCCACTACACACATGCCCTCCCCTCCCCACACACACACACACACACACACACACACACACACACACACACACACACACACACACACACACACACACACACACACACACACACACACACACACACACACACACACACACACACACACACACACACTCTCTCTCTCTCTCTCTCTCTCTCTCTCTCTCTCTCTCTCTCTCTCTCTCTCTCTCTCTCTCTCTCTCTCTCTCTCTCTCTCTCTCTCTCTCTCTCTCTCTCTCTGGAAACGTCAAATAACCGACAACAAGCTATTCTCTTTCTCAGAGTTCAAAGGTGAGCTAGGTGTGTAATTGGTCGCATTCCAATGTGTATGTGTTTCTATGAATTAGTAGCCTAGGCCAAAAGTACTCTGAGATGTTAGAACTGTGGGCATTACTTAGGTAATAGTAACATTTCATAGCCTATGACATAAGAAGCATTTCTCAGAATGGATCATCAGCATCACGCAGTGTAGGCTAGATGACCAAAAACACCCCATCTGCAATATAGGCCTGCAGCCTACTTCATAATAAAAATAAATAAAAACACAAGTTCTAAACATCATAAATTGAAAGTTGATTCTGTGTGTAAGCCGGTGTGTTGAATGTACAACAACAATAATAACATCACAAGCATGGAGCTGTAATACTGTGTCCCATTAAAAACAAGTGCCCTGAAGATATGTAATGTTTCTATCTCACCACTAGAGCTCGCTGCTGCCTCACATCCCAGAGAAGACCATAACAAAGAGCCAGTTACATAACAAAGAGACGGATAAACAACCATGTCTCCCACACGTTTTGAATGGGGTGTTTCTCTTGATGAGGGCCAGATCTACTAAGTATTTGCATGAGAGGAACAGTCGATAAATAATTTGCATGAGAGGAACATCCTCAGAGAGGAACAGTCGACAAAGAAAAACAGAAAGAGGATATTTAGATCCCATTATGTGAGAGATGAGACTATTGTTTTTTACACCGTGTGGGGTATACATGTGCAGACATTGCACTTGAACAAAACAAAACGTTTTGTCGTCATAAATACACATAACCCCTGAAGGCAATAGTGTGTGTGCTCATGCATACTGTGTGTATGCGTGTCTGTGCTGTGGGTGTGCATGTGCTGATTGTGTACATCAAAAGCAATAACCGTAAGTGTGAGCAGCGGTGGGTAGCGGAGCAAGCAGGTGGGGGGTGTTAAGAAAGCATCCGTTTGGCTTAACACATCTGGTGGCAGTTCCACCTCCTCGCCTCATGGGAAAAGGAAGTGACATAGGGAGTTGAAAGGGCCAAGGCTCACCTCCTATCCCCTCTAAAGTCCCAGACGGGCTACATCTCAATAGTCTACAGTGGCTTTTACTATCCTCATCTCCTTTTCTTCGTGATCAATTATCAGGGACGACCGGACTGGTGAAAATACAGTTTGGAAAATCTACCTGTGGTTTTTTTAAATAATAAAAGAGAAGAGTATGGAGACATGTCCTCTCCCTTCTTGCCTGGGACAGGCAGACATTCAGTGAGGTGTGACATACTGCCACCAGACTTGCGCACTACAATACTGTCACAGAGAGCTCTGTCCTTTCTTTCCCATCTAGTTGGTCACTCAACCGTCTGTGTGGTCATACTCCCCAGAGGAATCCTTTGCCTAGGAAGGTGACACACATGACAGTAAAAAACACACACACACACCCTCCCATCTTATCCTGTGGGACATATCTGTCAACACTAAGACCCAATCACCATTTATAGGTCAAAGGTAAACAGCTTTCAACACTGTGTGTGTGTGTGTGTGTGTGTGTGTGTGTGTGTGTGTGTGTGTGTGTGTGTGTGTGTGTGTGTGTGTGTGTGTGTGTGTGTGTGTGTGTGTGTGTGTGTGTGTGTGTGTGTGTGTGTGTGTGTGTGTGTGTGTGTGTATATGTGTGTGTGTGTGTGTGTATATGTGTGTGTGTGTACATTACTTTTCTGGAGTGCACTTCCTGCTATTCCAGGCATCCCAATTAAAACAGCTCGTTCATTTTTATAGGTGTAGGAACCAGACGGCTTTTATGGGAGAATCTCAATTGCATACTTCTCGCGTCCTCTCGCCTCCCTCTCAAAACCCATTGGAGGAGAAGGTCAGAGGGGCGGGACCTAGGAGGAGGCGAGTAGAGAGGACGAGACGAGTATGCAATTGAGATCCAGTTATGACCGATAACCTCAACACAGAGGAACTAACACTGTAAACACACATATGTTCAGAGGACACTGTTGTACTGCCCACACAGGAGAGGAGTCAAACTGCAGTCTTCATCTTCTTTTTTACTCTTTGCATGTCACCCCTGCCACGACCTCTACGCGACTATGACCTCACATGCTGTGTGTGAGTGACACTGGGAAACCAGCGGGTAGGAGATAGGGGTGAAAGGTAACAATAAACAGAGAGAGATAGAGACAGGGAGAATCAGAGGCTGTCAACATCTCAAAGCAATACTAATGAGTGAACTAATGGGTAAGTACTTTCTGATTGGGTGTCCATTTGTGTTTGTATTTCTAAGTAGGAAAGAGTGAGAGGGAGGAAGGAAGGAAGGGAGGGAATGACGGTGTGAGTGTGTATAAAGGAGGTGTGTGTGTAAAGGAGGTGTGCGTGTGCGTCCCTGTGTCTACCCTTGCAGGCTGCATTAGGGCTAATTGAATGACAGTCCTGGCACTGCACACAGAGTGCTGCACTAGGCTATTGCATCAGCATGGCTTGCTCTTCATTGGGTCTGAGCTAACAGCAGCACTAGAAGTTTCAACAGACATGCACGCACACACTCACGTATGTCCGCATGCACACACAAACTTTCTGTTGTTGGCCTGGTGCCGAGGGTGTGAGTGATGACTGGTCACCATGGTGATGGTGGAACAATGACAGTTGAGTGGAAGTTGTGAGATGATTTAGACTAAAATAATCTAAATTATGGGAAATTACACTTGCTTATTGCAAGGTCGGAGGCTGAGAGAACCTCTTTCACTTTGTTCATGTAGTTCTGATGCCCTCAGAGTGAGAGGGAGAGATATGCCCCCCTACCCCCCACAACAACATACAACACACACATACACAGGCAGTTAGGAAAGCAAAGGCTAGCTTTTTCAAACAGACATTTGCATCCTAAAGCACAAACTCCAAAAGGTTCTGGGACACTGTGAAGTCCATGGAGAATAAGAGCACCTCCTCCCAGCTGCCCACTGCACTGAGGCTAGGAAACACTGTCACCACCAATAAATCTACGATAATCGAGAATTTCAATCAGCATTTTTCTACGGCTGGCCATGCATTTCCACCTGGCTACCCCTACCCCGGTCAACAGCTCTGCACCCCCCACAGCAACTTGCCCAAGCCTCCCCCATTTCTCCTTCACCCAAATCCAGATAGCTGATGTTCTGAACGTGCTGCAAAATCTGGACCCCTACAAATCAGCTGGACTAGATAATCTGGACTCTCTCTTTCTAAAATTATCCACCGCAATTGTTGCAACCCCTATTACTAGCCTGTTCAACCTCTTTCGTATCGTCTGAGAACCCTAAAGATTGGAAAGCTGCCGCTGGTCATCCCCCTCTTCAAAGGGGGAGACACTCTAGACCCAAACTGTTACAGACCTATATCTATCCTACCCTGCCTTTCTAAAGTTTTCAAAAGCCAAGTTATTAACAAACAGATCACCGACCATTTCGAATCCCACCGTACCTTCTCCGCTATGCAATCTGGTTTCCGAGCTGGTCATGGGTGCACCTCAGCCACGCTCAAGGTCCTAAACGATATCATAACCGCCATCGATAAAAGACAATACTGTGCTGCCGTCTTCATCGACCTGGCCAAGGCTTTCGTCTCTGTCAATCACCGCATTCTTATCGGCAGACTCAACAGCCTTGGTTTCTCAAATGACTGCCTCGCCTGGTTCACCAACTACTTCTCAAATAGAGTTCAGTGTGTCAAATCGGAGGGCCAGTTGTCCGGACCTCTGGCGGTCTCTATGGGGGTGCCACAGGGTTCAATTCTCGGGCCGACTCTTTTCTCTGTATACATCAATGATGTCGCTCTTGCTGCTGGCGATTCTCTCATCCACCTCTATGCAGACGACACAATTCTGTATATTTCTGGCCCTTCTTTGGACACTGTGTTAACAAACCTCCAGATGAGCTTCAATGCAATACAAGACTCCTTCCTTGGCCTTTAACTGCTCTTAAATGCAAGTAAAACTAATTGCATGCTCTTCAAACGATCGCTGCCCGCACCCGCCTGCCCGTCTAGCATCACTACTCTTGACGGTTCTGACTTAGAATATGTGGACAACTACAAATACCTAGGTGTCTGGTTGGACTGTAAACTCTCCTTCCAGACTCACATTAAGCATCTCCAATCCAAAATTAAATCTAGAATCGGCTTCCTATTTCGCAACAAAGCATCCTTCACTTATGCTGCCAAACATACCCTCGTAAAACTGACTATCCTACCGATCCTTGACTTCGGCGATGTCATTTACAAAATAGCCCCCAACACTCTACTCAGCAAATTGGATGTAGTCTTTCACAGTGCCATCTGTTTTGTCACCAAAGCCCCATATACTATCCACCACTGCGACCTGTATGCTCTCACTGGCTGGCCATCGCTTCATATTCATCACCAAACTTACTACATTTGCACACACTGTATATAGATTTTCTATTGTGTTATTTACTGTACGTTTGTTTATCCCATGTGTAACTGTGTTGTTTATGTCGCACTGCTTTGCTCTGTCTTGGCCAGGTCGCAGTTGTAAATGAGAACTTGTTCTCAACTGGCCTACCTGGTTAAATAAAGGTGAAATAATAAATAAATAAAAACATTTAGCTGTGAAGAAAACCATGAGAAAAAGACTGACAGCGGAGAGATGGAGAGATGAGGAGGAGGGGGAACGGAGGAATATGTGGAACAGTGACATTTAGCAGCTCAGATGTTGTTTCTCACTCAGGTCCCCACACGAAGCGCACACACCCAGAATGAGTTTCAGGTGGCTGAGGTTTGGTTAGTATTTCCTGTCCCAGAGCTAGAATTTGAAGGGGCTGAGGAGAGGGCTGGAATTTTAGGGTCTCTTCCCTGAATGACTGCTGGGAGATCACCGCTCCCTTCACACACACACTGGATGATGTCAAATTGGGGTTCTGGTTCTATACATCAGACTTTTCTCAGAACACACACCCACATAGAGCTGAGTGAGTCATGTCAGGCATGCTCTGTGTCAGACACTAGGAATGTAAACTGAACTACAAACGTCACTTCAGGTCACTAGGAGGAGCCCTGTAAGGCTGTAAATTCATAACACTGGGAATACTGAAACAGTGAAAGGGAACATTTGGGAACTCTAATCAGCCCTGATGTCATTCCTCAGGGAACAGTGAAAACAGTGAGACAGCCCAAGTACAACACATCCTATCAGTGTCAGCCTACCACTGAGGGATTTAGCAGTTCAGCCACCAGCCAAGAGACACACCACAACATCATGTCTACAGGCACAGAGAATGTTGGTTTCCTCAAGTACACAGTTCTTGTCCATTTCAGCTTGTGCAAACTTGTCTTTTCTGGGAAGTGAAAGTGCAACAGCAGCATTTCCCAACCATGACCTGAGCATTTAACATGCCATGGTCAGAGTGTACGAGCGGCTCGAGTTAGGATTGAATTCTACGTCGGGCAGAAATTACTGTTTGAATCAGGAAAGTTTCCTCTCACGACCTCTACAAGGCAGAACATTGAATAAAATGAAATGTTAACATACTTTACCGGTTGCCCGTGCGGTTGTTCCTTTTGGCGGTAGGAATTTGAGATAATATATCCATAAAGTATAATTACATCAACTTTTCAAAGCGCTGGTAGTGTGTTCAGATTTATATCACCTGAAGCATGTGCTAGTGCATGTATTTTCATCTTGTGCGCATGATGTAATTGTACTTTCCGGTGGATATATTGTCTCACATTCCTACCGCCAAAAGGACCACCCGGTTATTTAATTTCATGTTTTGTCTTGTAGAGGTCGTGAAAGGAAACTTTCCTGATTCAAACGCTCATCTCTGCCTGACATACAGTATAATGAATTCAATGCAAGTCAACGTTGAGTTTATAGCAAAGGATATTTGTAGCTTTGTTCATAAACCTATCTGTACAGAGATGTTCTCTCCCTCTCCTTGCCACACCCAGGCATCTTCCTGTGGGGCAATCTCCACACTGTACAGTGAGATGGCTCCACTTAATGTGTACTTCCTGTTGATAGGAGCTTTCTGTGTCAAACTGAGTAACTACCCAACCCAACTAGCTAACTACCTAACTAACCAACTAGCTAACTCGTTGGTCCCGGTTCTACATTAAAACCCAATGTATCTCTGAAACCTGTGAAGATAAACTGTCTGTTTTAGTTCAACTCAGCAGATTTTCTGAGGCACTGAGTGTGGTATTTAGCCGTGAGCTTTAGCCTATCTCTTAGTTTGACACAAAATAGATATACTGGGAGGGAAAAGTGAAGTCATGTTCCTCCCCCATTGTTAAGGGTTATTTTTCAAGGAGAGGCTTGTGTTATCATACACACGCTCACACACGTTATGACTGGCAGGGTCAGAGGCAGAATAAAGAGTGAATGGAGCTCATTGAAAGAGCAGAGGCATCAGTTTGAGTCCCGCCATAGGAATGTGATGAACCTGCAGAACTATTGTAATACTGGAGCACGGCCCCATCCACACATACAGTACACACCTCAGAGAACAGAGGATAGTAGAGTGAAATACACAGGTGGCTGTGTAACTAACCATATCTTGTCCTCCAGACAGACAAGCAAGGGGGAATCAAAGCCTGTTCATAACCCCCCCCCCCACACACACACACACACTGACATCCCTGCTGGACACCTGCCTCACAAATGATGGGGGTGGGGTAGAGGGGGCTGTTTTGGGTGACAGCTGTCCCTCTCTCCTGTCCCCCTGACACAATGGCAGCTCTATGGGTCACATATACCCCCTCACAGCTGGGACCAACACATGTGTGCATAAGAATGCTCAAGGTATATCTGACCAACCATATCTCTTCACTTTAGGTCAGACACCACCGCGAGGAGGAATGACCTTACTTCAACAAACGCACAAACTGTTAGAACAGACAGTCAGACCTCTGCAGATCTCTTATTGTGAGCTAAGCCCTGATTGGATGGAGGGTATGGTAGCGCGGATTAGGTCTCCTTTGTTTACATGCTGCTGCAGAAAACAGCATCAACAACAACTGTTTCCATTAGCAACATGTTTGATACCATAACAGAGAGAGACAGACAGATACACATACACATGCACCACAGGGGCACAAAAACACACACACAGAACAGGGTAATGATACACAAACACAAACACTAATTGAACACATTGGTCACAACAAGGTGTCCCAAAAGCAGACTAATAGGAGTTATCATCATACAGTGTCTTTGTTCTCTTTTGTGTTTTGTTGTAAATTGCAGCACAAATCAGGAGTTGTAATGTAGCAAAACACAATATACAGACAAAAAATGTTTTCAATCTTTTTTGTCAACAAGCTATTTTCAATATACTGCTTGACAGAGACGCTAAGCTGCTAGCCATCAAGCTAACGAAGTTGGTACCAGATGAGTTTTGCAATGGAGCCCTCTTTGTCTGGAGAAATAAATGAACGGTTCTAAGCTTTGTTTCGGGAAAAAACGGATCACTCAGAGTTCCAATGGAACACAATTGTTTGCTTGCCCGAGGATTTTAGGCTTGAGGTGGCTTCCTTGATCACACAGGTTGCCAGTCTACGTAAGAAACTGGGGAAAACGCAGAGTGGAATGTTAACATTTTCTATGCCGGTGGTTGGACAGTGTTCACGCTTGTTGGGTGCATCTCCGACTTGTCGTTTGTCATTATCTGACTGGCCGGTGTTGGCCGGAGCTCCCCCATCTGATAGTGGAGTCAAAGGTGCACAGCAAGAGGAGCAAGGCAATCAACGATGGTCGCATGTTACGAGCTGTGGAAGTCGAAGGCAGCGGCCTCCCGCAATGCAGTCTACACTCCCAACGAGAGGCCCAGAGCGGAAACAAACTACGAATAGTTTCGCCGTCCTGATGCCTGTGTCTGCAGCCTCAGTGCCTACTACTACGATTTTGAAGTCGGCAATCTTCTGTCCCTGCTCTGGATCGAGTGGGGCTTCTCCATCTGTCAGAGGCCTGCACCAGGCACCGGGAGCCACGGGTTCAAGTTATCCTGCCTCTCGCCAGTCCATAAGGGGTTATTTGAATCCTGTGAAGCATGGGAGTGGACGGATTTCCTCATCCTTCTCGCCAGCAGTGATTTTGGGCAGCTCCATGGTAAGATTTGTGACCATTCCTGGTGCAAAAACAATCTCCTATCCAGGAGCGAGAGTAAATTACATTACTAAGCTGCTCCCGAATGTACTACGTCAGGACATGGAAATCGATTCTATCGTAGTCCATGTGGTTTTAATGACATTATGAAGGGCAGCTCTGAACAGTTGCAACTGGATTTTAAAGAGTTGACTGACTCTGCTAAACACTAACAAAAGACCCATCATATCTGGCCCTGTGCCCTCTCTGAATCGCAGCATTGAACACTTTAGCAGGATTCTTTCTCTTCACAACTGGCTATGTGATTATTGCAGCTCAATGGGTGTAACTTTTGTTGACAATTTCGATACCTTTTGGAAACAAAACACATTTTATAAGGAGGTGGGATCCACTCAAATCATTTGGGTTCCTGGATCCTTTCACAGCATTATAAGGCTGCGTTGAGACAATGACTTATCAATGACTCAAGCCCAGTTCAGTTAATACCTACCATTGTGACACAGACTCTGCTGATCCTACAGCTATTGAATGCAGTAATCATGTGCCTATGAACCAGAGTTATACTGTTAGCACCGAGGCAGTGTGCCCTAGTAGGAAGTCCACTGTGTGCAGCTTACCTGCGCTAACATAAATAACATGAACATATCTACATCTGCTAAGCGTCTCAGTAAAGCAATGAAAACAAGTAAGCATCCCAGAAGTAAGTGCTCAAAAAAGCCCACGTTAACATATGTAGCTTAAGAAACAAGGTTCCTGAAATCAATAATTTGATAGTAACAGATGACATTCATATTCTGACTATCTCTGAAACTCACTTAGATAATACCTTTGATGATACAGTGGTGGCAATACAAGGTTATAACATTTACAGAAAATATAGAAATGCCAATAGTGGAGGTGTTGCTGTTTATATTCAGAACCACATTCCTGTAAAGATTAGAGAGGACCTCATGTTAAATACTGTTGAAGTAATATGGCTACAGGTTCATCTGCCTCACCTAAAGCCCATTCTGGTGGGAAGCTGCTATAGACCACCAAGTGCTAACAGTCAGTATCTGAATAACATGTGTGAAATGCTTGATAATGTATGTGATATCAACAGAGAGGTATATTTTCTGGGTGATTTAAATATTGACTGGCTTTCATCAAGCTTCCCACTCAAGAAAAAGCTTCAGTGTAACCAGTGCTTGCAACCTGGATCAGGTTGTCAGTCAACCTACCAGGGTAGTTACAAACAGCACAGGAATTAAATCATCAACATGTATTGATAACATCTTTACTAATGCTGCAGAAATGTGCTTGAAAGCAGAATCCAGATCCATCGGATGTAGTTATCACAATATAGTAGCCATATCAAGGAAAATCAAAGTTCCAAAGGCGGGGCCTAATATAGTGTATAAGAGGTCATACAATGCGTTTTGTAGGGATTCCTATGTTGTTGATGTAAAGAATATTTGTTGGTCCGTTGTGAGTAATAAGGAGCAAACAGACACTGCACTTGACACAATTATGAAATAGCTTATTCCAATTACTAATACGCATGCACCCATTTATAAAATGACTGTAAAAACTGTTAAATCCCTGTGGATTGATGAGAAATTGAAAAATTGTATGGTTGAGAGGGATGAGGCAAAAGGAATGGCAAATAAGTCTGGCTGCACAACCGATTGGCAAAAGTATTGCAAATTGAGAAATCATGTGACTAAACTGAATAAAAAGATGAAGAAACTACACAATGAAACAAAGATAAATGACATAAAGAATACAAGTAAAAAGCTTTGGAGCACCTTAAATTACATTTTGGGGAGAAAGGCAAACTCAGCTCCATCATTTATTGAATCAGATGGCTCATTCATCACAAAACCAACTGATATTGCCAACTACTTTAATAATGTTTTTTTCATTGGCAAGATCAGCAAATGTAGGTGTAACCTGCCAGCAACAAACACTGACACTACATATCCAAGTATATCTGACCAAATTATGAAAGACAAGCATTGTAATTTTTTATTCCGTAAAGTGAGTGTGGAAAAGCCACCGGGGTCAGACAACTTGGATGGAAAATTACTGAGGATAAGCCCCCGGGGTCTGACAACTTGGATGGAAAATTACTGAGGATAAGCCCCCGGGGTCTGACAACTTGGATGGAAAATTACTGAGGATAGTAGCGTACGATATTGCCACTCCTATTTGCCATATATTCAATTTAAGCCTACTAGAAAGTGTTTGCCCTCAGGCTTGGAGGGAAGCAAAAGTCATTCCGCTACCTAAGAATAGTAAATCCCCCTTTACTGGCTCAAATAGCCAACCAATCAGCCTGTTACCAACCCGTAGTAAACTTTTGGGAAAAATTGTGTTTGACCAGATACAGTACTATTTCACAGTAAACAAATTGACAACAGACTTTCAGCATGCTTATAGGGAAGGACATTCAACAAGCACAGTACTTACACAAATGGCTGATGATTGGCTGAGAGAAATTGATAATAAAAAGATTGTGGGGGCTGTTTTGTTAGACTTCAGTGTGGCTTTGATTTTATTGATCATAGTCTGCTTCTGGAAAAATGTATGTGTTATGGCTTTACACCCAATACTATTTTGTGGATAAATAGTTACCTGTCTAACTGAACACCGAGGGTGTTCTTTAATGGAAGCCAACATAATCCAGGTAGAATCAGGAATTCCCCAGGGCAGGTGTCTAGGCCCCTTACTTTCTTCAATCTTTACTAATGACATGCCACTGACTTTGCCTAAAGTCAGTGTGTCTATGTATGCGGATAACTCAACACTATACATGTCAGCTACTACATACATGTCAGCTACTACAGCGACTAAAATTACTGCAACACTTAACAAAGAGCCGCAGGAACAAATCATTTACTAAACCCTAAACCTCAACTAAATCTAAATAATGTGGAAATTGAGCAAGTTGAGGTGACTAAACTGCTTGGAGTACCCTGGATTGTAAACTGTCATGGTCAAAACATGTTGATATAACAGTAGCTAAGATGGGGAGAAGTCTGTCCATAATAACAGCACTATCGACAAGGCTGGTCCTACAGGCCCTAGTTTTGTCGCACCTGGTGTACTGTTCAGTTGTGTGGTCAGGTGTCACAAAAAGGGACTTAGGAAAATTGCAATTGCCTCAGAACAGGGCAGCACGGCTGGCCCTTGGATGTACACAGACTGCTAATATTAATAATATGCCCACAAGACATGCCACCAGAACAGAACAGAAAGTCCAGAACAGACTATGGGAGGTGCACAGTACTACATAGTCCATGACTACATGGAACTCTGTTCCACATCAAGTAACTAATGCAAGCAGTAAAATTAGATTTAAAAACCAGATCAAATTACACCTTATGGAACAGCGGGGACTGTGAAGCAACATAAACATAGGCACATACACATGCATACACACACACGATAACATACGCACTATACACACACGTACACTTGGATTTTGTACTGTAGATATGTGATAGAGGTGGAGTAGGGGCCTGAGGGCACACAGTGTGTTGTGAAATCTGTGAATGTATTGTAATGTTTTTAAAATTGTATAAACTGCCTTAATTTTGCTGGACCCCAGGATTAGTAGCTTCTGCCTTGGCAGCAGATAATGGGGATCCATAATAAATACAAGTACAAATTACAGCTCTGAAACTCTTGCCCATTATAATAACTATGGTCAGTTAGTTAGTTGGCCTACTCGGTGACTTTAGTTTCCGACAGTAATGCGGTCATGTACCTCCATTCTGAACAAAGACT